>NC_056728.1:864601145-864603645 GCF_019279795.1 Protopterus annectens
ACGTCTGCCTTTGGAGGATTGGGTCTTGGTTTTATTCGGGATCGCATGATCCATGCATTCCTGAAGGTGTTCATAGAATCCGTTTATAAAGAATTCTGTGGTCTGGGCCGTATTTTCCACAGGCCCGGGGGCTTTGAAGGATTCCACCTCAGTTTTTAGGAGTGTGAAATTTACTTTAGAGAAGTTTTTCACTGTGGTTTTCTGGGCAGGGGGTGGGGTCGGGATGTGAATATCCAGTGAGATTAGTTTATGGTCTGATCTTACCAGTGAGGGATACACTTCTGGTCTGGAGCATAGAGTCCCCATGTTGGTGATGATCAGGTCCAGTATGTTTTCCCCTCTTGTGGGAGTGGTAACAAGTTGTTCCATAGCATTTGAGTTTATAAATTCTAGAAACCTTTGGGCTAGGGTGTTGGAGCTAGAGTAATGCTCCCAGTCTATGTTTGGGTAGTTGAAGTCGCCGAATATAATGGTGTTTGGAGAGACCTTCATATTTTCCAGTGTTCTCAGGAAGGCCGAGTGGGGTTCCTGGGTTTGGGAGGGTGGTCTGTAGCAGGCTATAAACTGGAAGGCAGTTTTACCCACTGTTAGTTGCACATGGATAGTCTCTGATGCTTCGTGCTTTGCCACCAACCTGGAGGTGTGGGTATCTTTGATGAATATCGATACTCCCTCCTTTTGTGGTTCGGTCCAAGTTTTGGGGCCGAAAAGCATGGTATGAGGTATAACCTGGTAGTGCTGGGGTGCTCTTGGGAGCCCTGAACCAGGTTTCTGTTACTGCACAGATATCGATGTTCTCCATGCTAAGGAGAGTTTCGAGTGCGTGCATCTTGAGGTTTAGACTTCTGGCGTTGAGTAGCATTACTCTTAGTTTCTTATCCCTTGTGATACCTATGGAGGTGGGTTTGTCTTTTGAGCCTTGCCTAAAAAAGGCACTATAGGGGTAGCAAGAGCCTTTGCCAATATCCGAAAGCCCAGGAGTGACAGGTGCAACCCGTCCCTAGCGAAGCATCGTGGCTTGTCGAGCATATCATCCCAAGCTGACAGGCATTGGATCCCCTTTGAATGACACCAGTACTTAAGCCAATTGTTGAAATTGATCATCTTGTCTTCATATTGTGGCATCATTCTTGGTGAGGGTAAGATGCTACTCAAGGTCAGGGTCATACCGGCCTGGGCTACATGCTCAGAGAGCTCCTTTATGTTTCTTTTCATGTAGTCCAGGGAGGTACGTCTCAGGTCATTCACACCAGCATGGACAATGACTGAGTCATATTTGTACTTGCCTTGGAGTGACCTGAGTGCTTGTGTTATGTGGCGGATCCTAGAGCCCGACAGGCTGCTCACCGTGACCCTCTCCTTGTTCAGCCTGGTGAGCGGGACATCAGTGTGCCTGACGATAGAGTCACCTATTACAAGTGTATCAGGTGTGTTGTTTAGGCTGTGACTGTTCGGCACACTGGCTTTGTAAGATATGTGTTGCACTTGTTTTGTTTTGGGGTAGCGGTTGCTTGGGTGTCTGCTTTGGAGGTCTCTGCTGCTTAGGCAGATCTTTATTTAGAGCCTCCGAGTATGTTTTTGTGTGATTATGTGTTTGGTTTGCTGTCATGGTAGGTCTATGTGAGACTGGAATTGTAGTGAGTTGGTTTCCTTCTCCTCCTGACTTATTATGCCAGTACTGAGTTGAGAGAGCTTAGCCTCCAGTTTGGCTACATGGTTGCATCTCTCACATGTGTTGGAATTTGTTGGGAGGAGGAGAGGGTTGTCTGTGTACATGAGGCAGTTGTAACATTGCCTCAAGATTCCCAGATTCACCAGCTGGACCGGAGAGGAGATTGACAACTGACCTTTGGACATGCTGGAATAATATTGGGAATTCCTTAATAATTGAAAAGATGGGCCAGTGGAGAGTGAGGGTGTAGTGCTTTTAATTTTTAGTGCTGACTTATATAATTGCTTTAGTGAGCAAGTGCCAGGTAACTTAAGTGCAATGTGTTACAGGTAACTTAAATGCAAAAACGACAAACAGCAACTTTCTTTCAAGTGAAACAAGGAAATAAGTACAGTAAGCAATGCAGATATCACTAGTGATCCACAGAAGCGCTGAGAAGCCTCGTATTAGGTGGAATTAGCGTTCCAGGCAAATAACACGCAAACAAACAACAAGTATATAAACAAAGCTAGATTCAGCAAGCCTGGATCTAGTCTATGCTACAGCCAACAAGGTGCATCAATTTCAGTAAGATACAGTTCAAATATTCAGGCACTATAAACCTTTAACCAGAAATTCCCAGCTCAGAAGGGCAGAGTCCAGCCCCTTCTCCCTCAAGAGTGCAGACCACGAACCTTCTTAATGTAAAATAACTGGCCTGAAGCCCAAGTGCTTACACCAGAACTAATACACTTTAAGAATAACAGACACTGGGCTCTCAATCAGCAGTTCCCAACTTAGAAGTATGAAAGCTACCTGTCCTGCTACCACAGTGCATGCCACAAACCT
>NC_056728.1:864975024-865000024 GCF_019279795.1 Protopterus annectens
TATTGGTTCCGTCCATGGAGAGGTCCGGGCGCCGGGACTCCATTGTCGGCTCCGAGGGGGCGAGTGGCATCGGACCCTTGTCCAACCCCGCTCTCCCTCTCAGAGCTTCGGCTCTGGTTAGTTCGGCCCCGACATCATTCTCGGAGCCTTCTCTGTTGGTTCCGGGGGCGGTTCCGGCCTCTTCAGAGCTGGGGCTACCTTTGGTGTCTGATAGGGGAGCCTTCAAGGTGATGAGGAGTGTGCTGGACCCAGTGTCCACTCCAAGGTTAAGTTCTGCGGCTCCTCCCTCTGTAGTGCCTGTTACGGTCTCTGGCCACCCTCCTATGCCCAACAGCAGAGATCCAAAGTGTAAGGTACCCACTTTGGGTGTCTCCTCCTCTTCCAAGGGTTCCCCTGAAGTTTCAGGGGAACCCCCTAGGAAAAGAAAGTGCAAGAGGAAGCACATAGACTCCCCTGAGTCTGCCATGTCGGACACTGACTTGGATGAGTCAGAGGGTTCCCCCAGATCCCCCTCTGAGGATGTCTCCTTTTCAGACATCTTGGAGATCCTAAGACAGAGGGGAAATTGGTCCACTCTCAAAGCTTCTGAGGATGAGTCGGTTTACCTTGACGCCTTTGGATCTCGCCCTTCCACCTCCTGGGTGTCTCCCCCTTTCGACCCACTAATGGAGGTAGTGGCTAGAAAGGCGTGGGCAGCTCCTGATTCAATGGAACCTACCCCTAGGAGGCCTTCGAAATTTATTTCTGCACCAGATGACAAATCCTTTCTCACCAAAGGTGTTTCAGGTGATGCTATGGCGGTAGCAGCAGCCACTAAGAAGGAATTAGCTGATCCTTCTGTACCTGTTCATCCTCCTAACAAAGAGTCCAGGACCATGGACAGGTACGGCAAGTGGACCTTTGCTTCAGCGACATTTTCTATGCGATCGCTGAACTATTTATGTCATTTCACCTGCCTTCAAAGAGACTTGCTCACAGAGCTGGGTGAAACGGTACAGGATCCTTCTGCTGCGGGGTTTAAGGACAAAATAAACTCTCAGCTGGCTACCCTGAACTCCATTGTTAACTCCTCCATGCAGCTAATCTCTTATGCAGCCGATGGAGCGAGTAGGGCCGCTGGCACAGGCGTTGCGTTGAGACGCCACACTTGGATGCGACTCTGTAATTTTACCGACCCCTTCAAGGCGTCCTTCACCAACACCCCCTTTGACGGTTCAGAATTGTTCGGGCCTCAGGTGAAGAATACCCTCATCAGATGCGAGCAAGATGGTAAGACTCTCTCTGCCGTGGGAGTCCATTTTTCCACGCCTTCTAGACCTTATCCTAAGGGACAGAGGGGTGGAAAGATGTGGTTCCGCAAACCACAGGGAGTCGTGCCTGCCGCACGTGGTGAATTTCCCCCTAGAGGCAGAGGGGGGAATAATAACAGATGCCGCCCCAGGGGCAGAGGGGGTCCACAAAACCAGGGTTCCAGGGAATCCATCCCTGATCAACCCTTTCAGCATCCCTGAGAAGCTGCCCGACTGTTCACCTTCGGAAGCAGTCGGGGGAAGTTTATCTCTGTACCCGGAAGCCTGGCAATCCATCACTCAAGACACATGGGTACAGAAGATCATATCCGAGGGTTACAAAATTCCTCTCACTTTCCCTCTGGTACAGCCACCAAAACCCCTACCAGACGTACCACCTGCGCAGAGGGGTCAGGCTCAGCTAGAAATAAAAAAGCTGTTAAACAAAAGAGTCATCCAGGCAGTCCCAGCAGATCAGCTAGGATCCGGAATCTACTCCAGGTTCTTTTTGGTACCAAAAAAGACAGGAGATTGGAGACCCATTTTGGACCTCAGCAGGTTAAACAACTATGTGTTAAAGACAAAATTTTGGATGGTAACACTGCAGTCCATTCTACCCTTTTTGGGCAGAGACAACTGGATGTGCTCGTTAGACCTCCAGGATGCGTACTACCACATAAAAATACACAGGCGCTCCAGGAGGTTTCTCCGCTTCCGGCTGGGAGTCAGTCATTTTCAATTCAGGGCCCTGCCCTTTGATCTCACCACAGCCCCCGTGTGTTCACCAAATGTTTGGCAGTAGTCACGGCTCACCTGAGACAAAAAGGATTCCAGGTGTTTCCATACTTAGACGACTGGCTCATTTCCGCTACCACCAAACAGGATCTCATAATGGCCAGGGATTATACTATCCATCTTTGCAACAGCCTGGGTATTTCTATAAATTTTGCAAAGTCCTCCTTGTCGCCTTGTCAATGTATAAACTTTATAGGCGCCGTATTAAACACCACAGAAATGTCTGCAACATTACCACCTCAGAGAGTGACAGACATAAGGCGGAATGTTCAGCTCCTGTTTCAGTCCAGCAGAGTCCAAGTCAAGTTAGTATTGAAAGTGTTGGGCCTCATGGAGGCGGCGATTCTTCTACTTCCATTAGCACACTTCCACATGAGGCTCCTTCAGTGGATGCTGTTTTCTCAGTGGTCCTTTCAGCAGCTGCCAATGACCCACAACATTTTGATAACACCATCTTGCAAGAAACATCTCTCCTGGTGGATGGCTTCCCCTCAGCTTTTTCAGGGCAAACCTTTTGTTCTCCCCCCCTCCAGTTGCCACTGTCACAATGGATGCCTCCCTGATCGGGTGGGGGGGGCATTATCAGGGCAGGATGGTCCAGGGCACTTGGCAACAGTCAGAATGCCACCTGCACATAAATGTCCTGGAGATGAGGGTGGTGCTTTTGATGTTGCAGGCCCTTCAGAGCTCTCTTCCCACAGGGACTATAGCAATTCAAATGGACAATATGTCTGTAGTGTGGTACATAAACAAGCAGGGCGGAACAAAGTCCTACCCTCTCTGTCGAGAAGCACTCAGACTTTGGCAATGGGCGATTTCATCTCAACGGTTTCTGATAGCAGCGCACATCCCCGGGAAGTCCAACGTCATAGCAGACAGATTGAGCAGAACTATCCTCATGCCTCACGAGTGGTCTCTAAATCAAGCGGTAGTAGACGGAAGTTTTCGGAAGTGGGGCCAGCCTTGCTGCGACCTTTTCGCAACTCCGCAAAACAGCAAGTGCCTCGACTTCTTCACACTTTTCCCTCTACCAGGCCAGCCCCTCAGAGACGCTCTTGTTCACGTTTGGCCCCGGGGTCTTCTTTATGCCTTTCCTCCCTTTCCATTGATCCCGCAACTAATTCAGAAAGCAACTGCTTTGAGATCCAAAATGATCCTCATTGCCCCATTTTGGCCTCGACAAGTTTGGTTCCCGTTCCTGCACAAATACCTACTGGAACAGCATTGGCATCTGGAACCCCTTCTGGATCTGTTGACCCACCTCACGGGCAAGCTGCATCAGTCTCTACATTCCATCAACCTCACAGCTTGGTTGCTCCACTTCCAGCCATAGCCAGGCTTCCCCTTATTTCTCCTCCTGTTCGTGATATCATTCTGGCTTCCCATAAGTCCAATACTAGGAAGACTTATGTAAGTAAATGGAAGCGTTTTTCACACTGGGCACAAACTAGATCTTTAGATCCCTTCCATGCACCCATTCATGAGGTTCTAGACTTCCTGGTGGAGCTTTTTCATTCGGGGTCATCATCAGCCACTATCCGGGTACAATTAGCGGCCATTGCTAATTTTCATGTTGGACTCTCAGAAGCAAATATTATGTCCCACAAACTCTGTAAAGCCTTTCTCAAGGGTATTTTGTTACTCAGACCTCCAGTTAAAGATCCACCCCCACAATGGGATTTGAATTTAGTTCTAACTTCACTAATTCTACCCCCTTTTGAACCGGCAGCTTCTTGCTCCCTCAAACTTCTTTCTTGGAAAACGCTGTTTTTAGTAGCTATAACATCTGCCAGAAGGCTATCGGAACTTCAAGCCTTGTCTGTCCATCCTCCCTATTTGGTTTTTCATAAAGATAGGGTAACTCTCAGAACAAACCCTTCCTTTCTACCAAAAGTGTTATCGGAAGCAAATCTAAACCACTCCATTGATTTGCCCATCTTTTTCCCAGACTATACCAACAGGGCTGAACAAAAATTACATTCATTAGATGTTCATCGCCAATTACGGTATTACCTAGACAGGACAAAACAATTCAGAAAATCAGACCAGCTCTTCCTCTCTTATGCTGCAGGCAAGAAAGGGCTTCCAGTATCAAAAGTTACTCTTTCCAGATGGCTGACATCTATTATTACCTTGATCTATGAGTTGAGACACAGGCAACTACCCTCTAGGCCTAAAGCTCATTCAGCCAGGGCACTATCAACTTCAACGGCTTTTCAAGCAAGGTTACCACTAGATGCCATTTGTGCAGCAGCTACATGGGCGTCCAAACATACCTTTATTGCCCATTACAAGCTTGATCTAGCCTCCAGAAATAGAGCTGATTTTGGTTCCACTGTACTCAGGAGTCTGTTCCATTGAGCCACCCAGGACTAAGATGCTAGGGATGCTGTCCCATCCAGCAAGAATGAAGGCGAGAATGACAACTTAACATTAAGAAGTTATGTCTTACCATAATGTTCCATGTTAGTTGTCTTCTTCTCACCTTCTTTCTTGCGTCCCTCCCTCCTGCCCCCTAGCCTGGATAGACTCGAGGTTCTGAGTCCTTCCATTTCTGGAGATACAATATGTTGCGTCTTTCATGGTATCCTTAGTGTTACTAGCAGGTAATCTGTACTAGTAAAAGAGGATTATAATATTATTATTATTATAATATTACTTTTGATGCTATGTCTTAGCTTCCAAATGAAATCTGGGGAGTTAGCGCATGGTATTGTGGGATATAGGGCTGCCTCGAGCTGGTAAAAATAGCTCTCGAGCTATAATATAGGCCGAGTCGGAGCCGAGGATCAGCTCCGAACCCATCCAGCAAGAAAGAAGGCAAGAAGAAGACAACTAACATGGAACGTTATGGAAAGACATAACTTATTATTGTATATGTTTATATATATATATATATATAGAGAGAGAGAGAGAGAGAGAGTGTACTGGGATGAATTAGATAATTGAAAAACAATATCAAGGCATATTGTGGACATTTTTATTTGATTATAGATGATAACAGAAGTGCCAGAACAGATACACAGACTTATAACTGGCTGTCTGAGTTGTAGGAGAAAACAATGAGTAAACATATTACATAATAATAGCAATTATAAATGCTTAAAAGTGATATCATGACACAGGGTAGAAATATACATTTGATTATAGATGATAATAGAAGTGCCAGAACAGCTATACAAACTTAAAAACTGTCTGGCTAACTTTTAAGAAGAGTAAAACAATCCCCAGGATTCAATAAAATCTGTGTAGGCTCTGTGTAGAGCCTACATGGAATGTACCGGTGTACATTGTCATGGTTCCCTCTTGGCAGCACACCTTGCGTATTAATCATGGTGCACTGCCAAGGGAGATCACAGGGACATTGAATCTGTGCAAGCAGCAGTGTATAGGCTATCCCGTACTTGTCTGTCCAGAAATATCCTGGACAGATGGTAAGCATAGGACGATAATCATTCTAATGTACTCTGCTGTTATATAAATGTATATATATATTTTTTTTGTATAAATAATGACTTGCTTTATAACTAAAATAATTTCATCCTAACTTTTTATCCATGTTATTATTATATATAACAGGTTATATTGAAACAGCAATGTTTTCTGCTGCATAACATCTGCTCACTGCAAATATATAGAAATATGCAGCTACTTCACCTTAATATAATAATATAAGAAATGTTACAGAAAATAAAGAGTTAACTTGGATCATTAGAATGAGGGCAGATAAAGGCAAAGGCCTTAATGAAAGAACGTCTATCAAGCCCATTCTAAGAAATAGATCAATCCACATTAGTAAAATAAGAATAATTCATTATATGGTCATATATGTATTTTAGTTACCATATTTTTAGTTGTAAATTATTAACATGAATGCAATATTTAGGTATATTCAAAATTAGTTCATATATACAACTACACGACACATTGATTGAATTTAACAACCCCTTAAGAATTTTTTAGTGGCCACACACTATATATTATGGAGTATGTGCATAAACAATATCTTCACATCCTTCATATATATTTTTATTTATTTTCATTTATTTTTATCTCTCTTCACTCATTTATCACCACTTCTTTTTATTTATACATGTGATATTCATACATATCCATCCATTTCATTTGTAATATAGCATTTCACACACACATAAAAACCTGCAGTCACATAATGTATCTATTAAACAACACCAGGTAAAGATAAGGACTTGCTATAGGCATCCAATTCATGTTTTAAATGTAAATGTTTATTTCCACATAACGTAAGAGTACAGCACTAATATTTTAATTTATTATATGTGCAACACAATAACAGGATATGTTCTTTGGTTTTACAACTGCAACATTAGTGATTATAACTTCATAATAAAAAATAATTCATAACTGCGGTTGATCAACAAAGCGTTTTGTAGTCAGAGAACATTTTGCCTCAAAAATACACATATTACCAACTACTATATTTAGTTAAAATATAGGCTTCCTTCATTCTAATTAATTATTTACATTTACTTAAGTACACTATTCTAGTGATACTATGGAAGTTTGCGGTTCTGAATATTGACTTTATAATGTAGTGAAGGCAATGTTATTATTATTGACATTTGATATTTTAGACATTATTATAGAAGTAAATTTAGATGCCAAATTTGAGTTATAGGGTATCAATATAGGCAATTACTAATTAGATATCTATTTACAAGAACTTCGCACACATAACAAAAGGTGAAGTAGCTGCATATTTCTATATATTTGCAGCAAGTAGATGTTATGCAGCAGAAAACATCGCTGTTTCAATATAACCTGTTATATATAATAATAACATGGATAAAAAGTTAGGATGAAATTATTTTAGTTATAAGGCAAGTCATTGTATATATTATATGCTTTAGCAAATATATTTTATAGGATGTGTCTTTTTAAACAAGTTAATTGAATAATTAATTTTACCACATGATCACTACTTAAGTAAGTGTTTGTATTTTGAAAATGTTTTACGGTCTGAGGAAGCAGAAGTGAAAGCGCTTACCGAATAAACGTTTTATATTTATTTTTATTATAGTCATACTGGATTTTTGTCAAGCCGGTGGCTGCCTACTGCTGCTTAGTGTGTTCGGACATTATTCATACAGGTTTTGTGGAAGCACAGAGGCATTTACTCTGTCGAGTGTGGTTATCTATGTTTATGTTATATATATTTTTTGTTTTAATCTATCTGTGCGGCGCAGAGCAGTGCTTAGCAATGCTGAGCTGCACTTATACAATACATAGCAGACACCTGCCATATATCAAAAAATAGAAACCGTATGTAATCAATTGTACAATAATTTTTTTTTATTGTGCCTGTTTGTGCAGTGCCTAGCATTGCCGAGCTGCGCTTATACATATATAATGCTTAATAATAACCCTTCTGTGTACTCAAACCCTGCACCTAGTGCACATAAGGCTCTCAATCTAACCATTTGGCTATGTGGACACCTGTCATATATCTAAAAATAGAAACTGGATGTAATCAGTTGTACAATATACAATATTTTTTTCTTTTTTCTCTATTCTGCCATGGCACTGTGCTTAACAAAGCTAACAGGAACCTTAGTCATATATGTGAATATATACAAGGTCTGTTAACTATCCAAATGGCTAGATAGGTTGAGTAATGACCTACAGTATAGTATGATCCTGGGATCGAGTCCTGAGCAGCCATACCTTTTACATTTATTGCTGCAAAAATGTGTCAGGTAACTGAAACTGTGGTTTAATTCAAAATAAAAAATGGTTGCATTTACAAAATCTGCACGATGCTCAGCACCGTTTAAACATGGTCAATGGTCTACAATGTTTGTGCATTGCTAAGCTCCACTTAAACACGATTGTGTTATCCAAGTGCAACTAACTCTGGGCAAAACTGCAATCCAAATTGTAGCTTGCTACAAATCCCCCACCATGCCCCAGGATTCCCACTCCTCTATTCTTAATATACTGGAAAATATTAGGGTTCAACCAAAAGCCATAATAATGGGTGATTTCAACTACCCCACCATTAACTGGGAAAACTGCTCATGTACCAACTCCTTCACTCAATGCTTTCTGGAATTCATAAATTCCAATGCCCTGAATCAACTTATCCACACCCCCACCAGGGGAAACAATATCCTAGACATAGTCATTACCAACATGAGTGACTGGTGTTCCACACCTGAAGTCAACTCCTCGTTGGTCGGATCTGACCATAAGCTAATCATTCTAGATATCCACATCCCAACCCCACCTCCCATTAAAGAAAACATGGTAAAAAATTTCTCCAAAGCCAACTTCATGCTTCTTAAGACAGAAGTGGTGAACTTTATGACACCTATGCAGATGGACAATACAGTTACCACTGCTGAATCCTACATGAATGCACTCTATAAGCACTTACACAAGTGCATGGATCGTGCTATCCAAAACAGAACCAAGATGCTATCCTGCAAAAAAGGAAGCCAATCTGATGGTCCCCTGCCATAAACAAACTCTACAACAAAAGGAAGAAACTGTTGCAAAAGAGAGTAAAATCCCATGAGTGGAGGAGCTCCCTGGTCAGCTTCAGTAAGAAGCTGAGATCCCTTATAAGATCCTCCAAAGCTAGCTATGAAAACTAAATTACCACTGATTCTAGGGACAACCACAAAGCATTCTATGGCTATGTCAAGAATCTCAGTTGCAACATCCAGATCTGCTATGAGTTACAGCACAATGGCACGAAAATTACAGAACCAACTGATATTGCCAACATCCTGACAGATAGGTGTGGTGCTAACTTTACCCCCCTCTCACCCCCTAAAGGGCCCATATCTATACAGTTAGAATGCAGAGACCCTGTAATCACAACTACACAGGTAAAAGCTGCACTCTCTGAAGCCAAAAACACAGCATCCATGGGACTGAACAACATCCCAGGCTATGTTCTACACGAACTTCAGAATGAAGTGGCTCCCCACCTAAGCACCATGTTCAATCATAGCCTCATGCCAGGCTTTGTGAGTACTGAATGGCATACAGCAACACTCCACAAAGGGGGAGCTATCACTGATCCCGGGAACTATCGCCCTATTAGCCTGACAAGCCTAGTCTGTAAGGCCATCGAACATATCATCATGGAACTCATAAACAAAGACATTGGTAACCTCTAAACTCTGGACTCCACCCAGTTCAGGTTTGTATAAGGCAGATCATGCCTCCTGAACCTGATTGACTTCTTTGAGGCAGTCACCAAAGCCGTAGACGAGGGTAAGGTGGTTCACACAGCCTATCTTGACCTAGCCAAGGCTTTCGACACCATCCCCTATTCTGGAATTATAGCTAAACTCACTAAACTAGGTATAAATCCCTACGTCACAAGATGGGTTGCCAACTGGCTCACTTACAGAACCCACACTGTAAAGGTTGCAGACTCCGAATCTGACTTCAAACCAGTGACAAGTGGAGTACCACAGGGTTCAGTCCTGAGACCTCTCCTGTTTAGTATCTACTTCTCTGAAGTACAGGCTAACACAGAAGGCCTTTGGCTAACAAAGTTCACAGATGACTGCAAACTAGGAGCCATAGTCGAGTCCCCAGATGATGTGGACATCCTACAGAAGGACCTCACTGAGACAGATGCCTGGTGTCAGAGCCATGGCCTCAAGCTCAATGACAAAAAGTGCATTGTCATCCCCTTTGGTAAAAATTCTGTACCCATGAACTGCCACATAGGTGGTAGTCTACTTAATGCTGAATGTGTGATAAGAGATCTTGGGACCCAGGTGGACAGTAGTTTCTCCTTTGATAATCACATTGCCACAGTAGTCAGGAAATCCTTCTACATGGCACACCTCATCACAAAAGGGTTCTCATCCAGGAAAAAAGAGGTCACTGTTCCCCTCCACTTGACACTCATTAGACCCATTATAGAGTACAACGCCATTTTGGAATGTACCTCACAAGACATCTGCAGCAGCTGGAAAGGTCACAGAAGTACCTCACAAAGAGGATTACTCGCCTCAAACAGATGCCCTACACTGACTGTCTCAAAAATTTCCAGCTTTACTCTGTAGCATATCACCTACTCTGAGGTGATCTCTGCCTAACATATAAAGCTATGTCAAACCCAGAACTGTTGGACATGCTACACCTAAATAAATCCCAATCCCTCCGAGCTACATGCAATAGAGACCTAAACCTTGTCACCACAATAAACAGGACATGCTGGAGGGGTAGATTCCTGTCCCAGAGACTTCCCATACTCTGGAACAAGCTACCCATCTATGTCAAGCAAAGCTCCTCATTAGCACTCTCAAAGAAAAATCTTGATGAGTGGATGGGAAATAGGAAATACACCCCGTGGATCACTTCTGTGGCTCTACTCAACAGGGGCACAGGAAAATAATTTTCTTGGGTGGCATAAGCCAGGAACCTTGTTGGCTAGGCTTACTTGGGCCCTTGGGTCGATAGCCTAGTACCTATCTATGAACCTATGCAAGTTTGCACAATGCACAGGTCCGCTAAACTGATTTGCGATGCTAAGCAACTTGGTGCTTTTTTGAAAGTTACAATATGACATGTAAGGGCAGGAATGCAGCCTATATTAAGACCAGTAGACAGGGATTTCACACTATTAATAGGAGTCTCACCTGGCTGTTGGTATGCCTGGTGGTGTTGGTGAGGGAGCGAGCTTTCAGGCACAGAGATGAGGTGTGCAGGAATCCAGAGTGTTTGTTGGACTCCTGGTGAAAAACTATGAACCCTGGCTGCTGCAGGGTGATTACCAGGGCTCAGAATCTAAGTCTGAGGCCTGGAATCAGTTGGCTAGGGATCTTACCAGTGCTACTGGTATCTTCTGCACTGGTGAGCAGTGTCATCACCTCTATGACAACCTGAAGTGAAGGAATAGGAGAACCTTGGAGACCTGGGTCCAAGATGCTAGGGTTGGGTATACCCTAGAGATATGTAAGTATGTTTGCCAGTACTTTAGAAATATACAAGCTGAATCTGTGCAAAACTGGTATGCATAATGGTTGCTTCTCTTTCAACAGCTGCAGATGAGAGGGCTGGCCATGCCCGTCTCATGCAGGGTGCCTGGTTTGGATGAGCTGTGAGTGTGGTAAGTAGGGAAACATCAAAGTATTAATCTAATGCATAATGTACTGTCAAAATAAATGATTTACAGAGTTTACAGTTGTAACTGTCAGGTATGACATACCTGGGAAATGTAATATGTGTAGTAAGTGTCACTGCCTACCTGAAATGTTAAAACAAGTTAAATCAAGTAAACATGCACATTACTGTGTAGTAAAGCTTCCAAACATCAGTTGATGTGGTGGTCTACCCAGATTAACAGTCACTGTTCTGTTCTGCTCATTGTGTGAAATATGCTGAAGGTTGCACTTAAGTAATGACGAGGGTAAATGGATTATTTCTTAGAAGTCTGACACAGCTATCCATGCTGTACATCCCAGATTTGAAGCAACACGTAAGTGTTCACTATTCTTCTAGTCATTGCATGTGTGTTCTAATCTGAATCCAGTCAACTGTAAAAAGGAAATGAGTAAAGAGTGCAGGAAAAAAACTCTCTGATAAATGTAGTGCAATACTCACAGTAAGTTTCAAGACTGAGTTATGGCCATTTTGTGTCAAATAATTCTGTATATTCCTCCCACTCCAGGAACAAAGAATATGGGTAAGATAGCTGAAGTTCTGGCTAGGTATCCATGTGTATAAATGACAGATTTTATGGTACATTCTCAATAAAGTATAAAGCAAGATTGTGCTTTGATAAGTAATCCGTGCAAATAACTGTACAGTATGGCTGTATTCACTGCATGTGTGTTCTAATCTGGGATTCATATCACTTCACTGAAACCCATTTCGCTGAGACCAAATCACCTAAAGTTTATTTCACTGAAAGTTCATTTCACCTAAAACTCATTTCACTGACAAGTAATACTCTTAGGCAAGTCAAAGGTATATGTCCTTTTCCCCACTGTAGTGCGATCCTGGTGTTAGTATATATAGTTAGGGGTGTGTGGGGGCACAGCCCCACATTTGAGGGATGTGGGGGGCATAGCCCCCCACTTAATTTGGTTTTATGTTGTCTGGTTTTGTTTTACATTATTTGGTGAAAGCCAACTAGCTGGGGGACTATGCCCCCCACACCCCCCAATGTGGGGGGGGGCTGCACCCCCACCCCCAACTATATATTCTAACACCAGGATTGGAAAAGGACATATACCTTTGACTTACCTTAGAGTACTACTTGTCAGTGAAATGAGTTTTAGGTGAAATGAACTTTAGGTGATTTGGTCTCAGTGAAATGTATGCCAGTGAAATGGTCTTTAGGTGAAGTGATACGAAGCCCTAATCTGACACCTGTCAACTGTGATAAGGAAATGAATAAAGACTGCAGAAAATTGTCTGATAAATGTAGTCCAATACCCACAGTAAGGTTCAAACCTGTGTTATGGCCAGTTTTAGTCAAATAATACTGTATATTCCTCCCACTCCGTGAACAAGGTATATGGGTAAAGTAGCTCACGTTCTGGACAGATATTCATGTGTATAAGTACCAGATTTTAAGGAACAATATCAGTTAAGTGTAAAGCAGGATTGTGCCTTGATAAATAATCCTTTCCAATAAGTGTGAAGTAGTCCTGTATGCACTAGTGCACATTTTCCCTGGAGTCACAGCTCGTGGGTTCTAATCCCATGGCAGCCAACGAAGAAATCACCGGCTGTCTAGTCTGCTTAAGGTACATGAACATACCTCTCAACTGTCATGATGTTTTTGGAATGTAATGACTAATGCCCCATATGTCTGGTCCTTGATTAGCAGATAAATGGCATTACTTGGAATGCAATTTATTGGAAAATCCATTTACAGAACACCTTGGTAGTAATATATGAGCACAGTATGTAAAACAATTCCCTGTAGTTGTGTACCTGCATTTGTTAGTGCTTGGCTCATACTATTTCATGCTAACAAGTTGAGAGGTATGTACTTGCAGTATCATCTATACAAGAATTGAAGTCACTGTACTCACAACTGAGACTGCACACATGTAGAAGTATATATTATTAGTCTTTGTAGTAATATCACCTGGGAGGTCACTCATGGTATGTTTTTCTCTCTCTCCCCACCCCTTATCTTCCTTAATTTATTAATTTTATTTATTATTATGATTTGATATTAATAAATTATTTTAAACTAACTGTCATGTTGGCCTTATGGGTTATTTCATACTGGTTTGCTGTTAACATACTTAGTGTTATGTTATTTGTTGTTGTGTTCCTCTTAATATGTAATGTTAAGTTGTCTATCTCGCCTTCATTCTTGCTGGATGGGTTCGAGCCGCTCCGACTCGGCCACTCTAAAAGCTCGAGAGTTGGTTCCACCGGCTCGAGGCTCCCCTTATATCCCACAATGCTAGGCGAGAGTTACCCCAGATCTCGTTTGCCGCTACAGCTATCGAGGTGTTGGTTTTCTACCGGTTCTTGGTAAGTGACTTTTATTGTGTAAATTAGTCTATTTAAACCCCTTTAATTTTAATATTTTACTCTTTTCCCTTAGTTTAGAAAATTTTATCCCTTCAAAAATTCCCGCTTTTTCCCTCAAGAACTTTAGGTTCTTCCCTTGGGCCTTCAGGCCTTTTCTTCTTCCTAGTGGAGTGTGTGCATTATTTCTTATTTTAAAACCTAGTTAGTGTTTTATTATAATTTAAACTTGACAGGGTGTAATTAGTGTGTTTGTGTGTGTGTTTGATTACACCTTTAGTAATGTCTAAGGAAGCAAAGGTCTCCGGATTCAAGAAGTGTGATGCGTGCTGTCAGAAAATGTCTCTGACAGATGCTCACACTTCTTGTGTCTACTGTCTGGGATTTGCACCTGCAGGACTCCTGTGCTGTGTGCCATGGCTTCAGCCCCAGGGTCCTGCAGGAAAGAAAAAATAAATTGATCTTAAGAGGCTTGCTCAAGCCAGAGGATTCCCTTTCTGTTTCCACAGGGAAGCCCTCTAAGGCATCTAGGTCTTCGGCTCCGACAACTGAGCCGAGACCTAAGGTTTCTAAACCTCTGCCTACATCGGCTCCGGCTGGAGCCGATGAGTCTCAGTCCACAGTTTCTGTGGTTCCCTCGGCTCCGGCTGGAGCCGAGGTATTAGAAGTTCCCGTGTCGGCTCCGACCAGACCTTCAGAGCTGACAACTAGGAAGAGGTCCAGGTCACCATCTCTTGGCTCCGTTCATTCGGCTCCAGGATCTCCCCTGCTGTCTGAATGGAGCCAAAGATCTCACTCCTCTAGGTCATCGAGGCTGTCAGATCATGACCTTCAGAGGGTAGTGAGTCGACTTCTTAAGTCCGAGGCACTGGCCCAGATGCTTCAGAGCCCGACTCATCAGTCGATGCCTGCCCCGGTCCATCAATATATTCCTCCTTCGACTCTCTTGAGCTCGGAGCCGGGTCACATTGGAACCGAGACTGTGTTAGCGTCGGAGCCGATACATTTGTCTTCGGCTCCGTCGTCGGCTCCGATTTCTTCCTTTGAAGAATCTCGGCGGACTTCCTCGGCTCGAGGGGTGAGTGGCATCGGACCCTTGTCCGACCCCCTCTCTCTCGGTTCTTGGCTGGTGAGTTCGGCTCCGACATCGCCTCGAGCCATCTCTGTCGGTGCCGAGGGAGGTTCTTAGCTTCGGAGCGGGACCTCTGGCTTTGCCTGACAGAGGTGCATTCGAGGTCATGCGGAGTGTGTTAGAGCCTGGCTCTACTCCACAGTCGGCTCCGTCCGCCCCTCCCTCTATGGTGCCTCAGGTCAAGTCGACTCACTCCCTCATCCCGGACCGCAGAGAGCCAGCTCCTCAGGAACCCCTGTGGGATTTCATCCTCTTCGAGGCCTCTCCTGATTTGGCAGAAGAGCCCCTCGGAAGAGGAAGTGTAAGAGGAAACACATTGACTCACCTGAGTCCATCACGTCTGACACAGATTTGGATGATTCTGAGGGTTCCCCCATTCCCCTTCTGAAGATGTCTCATTTGCAGACATACTAGAGATCCTGAAACAGAGGGGAAATTGGCCAGCCCTTAACCCTTCGGAGGATGAATCTGTGTACCTTGAGGCGTTTGGCTCTCCTTCCACCTCCTGGGTGTCTCCTTTGACCCCCTCATGCAGGTGGTTGCTAAGAAGGCGTGGACGGCTCCTGATTCAGTGGACCCCACTCCCAGGAGACCCTCCAAGTTCATAACGGCACCAGCAGACAAACAGTTCTTAACAAAAGGAGTTTCTGTGGATGCTATGGTGGTAGCTGCTGCCACTAAGAAGGAGCTAGCTGATCCTTCAGTACCTGTCCATCCACCTAACAAGGAATCTAGGTCCATGGACAGGTGCGAAGCGGATGTTCTCAGCGACATTTACCATGCGTCGCTGAACTACCTATGCCACTTTACTGCCTTCAAAGGGACTTGATCAAGGAAGCAAGTGAAATGTTAAAGGACCCTACAGCTGGGTTTTCAAGATCAGATGAACGCAGCTGGCTACCCTTAACTCCATAACCAACTCCTCCATGCCTTCTCTTACGCTGCTGATGGAGCGAGTAGAGCCGCAGGGACAGGTGTGGCCTTACGTAGGCATGCCTGGATGCGGCTATGTAATTTCGGACCTTCAAGGCGTCTTTCACTAACTCCCGTTTGATGGATCATCTCTTTGGTCCTCAAGTGAAAGAAACCTTGACTAGGTGCGAAACTGATGGCAAGACCCTTTCTGCCGTGAGTCCATTTTTCTACTCCTTCTAGGCCTTACCCCAAAGGCCAGAAAGGTGGAAAGATGTGGTTCCGTAAACAATCTCAAGGGACTTCGCCTGACGCACAGAGTCGTTTCCGCCAGAGGCAGAGGCGGGAATAACAATGGTAGACGCCCTAGGGGCAGGGGGTCCGCAGAACCAGGGCAATTGGGAAGCCTTCCTGACAAGCCCTTTCAGCATCCCTGAGGTGTTGCCCGACTGCCCATCTTCGGAGGCAGTCGGGGAAGATTGTCACTGTACCCAGAAGCCTGGCTATCCTGACTCAAGACAAATGGGTACAGTCCATCATTTCAAGGCTATTCTATCCCCTTTCTTCGCATTCCAAATCAATCAAAAAAATCCCTTCCAGATGTTCCACCCGCTCAAAGGGATCTAGCGGTTTTGGAGATTTCAAAACTGCTTACAAAAAGAGCAATTCAGCCAGTTCCAGCAGACCAGCAAGGATCCGGAATCTACTCAAGGTTCTTTTTAGTTCCAAAGAAAACAGGGGACTGGAGACCAATTTTGGATCTCAGTATCTTGAACAAATCAGTCAAGAAAACAAGATTTCGGATGGTCACGCTACAATCCATCCTTCCCCTTTTGGGCAAAGGAATCTGGATGTGCTCTATAGACCTTCAGGATGCGTACTATCACATAAAAATGAACAGACACTCCAGAAGATTCCTCCGCTTCAGGCTGGGAACCAGTCATTTTCAGTTCAGGGCCCTGCCCTTTGGTCTCACCACTGCCTCCCGGGTGTTTACCAAATGCATGGCAGTGGTAGCTTCTCACCTGAGACGACAAGGATTCCAGGTGTTTCCATATTTGGACGACTGGCTCCTCACAGCTCCCACCAAGCATCTCCTTCTGATGGCCAGGGATTACACTTTTCGCATTTGTCAAAAGTTAGGCATTTCAATAAATTGCGAAAAGTCTGTTTTGTTGCCTTGTCGTACTATTACTTTCATAGGCGCAAATCTAGACACAGTAGACATGTCTGTAGACTAACACATCAGAGAATAACAGACATTCACAAACTGGTCTCACTCCTTTTCAACAACAACAGAATCAAAGCCAGATTAGTTCTGAAAGTGTTGGGAATTATGGCGGCCATCCCCCTGCTTCCATTAGCCAGATTCCATATGCGGATCCTTCAATGGATGCTCTTTACTCAATGGTCATACCAGGAACTTCCAATGTCTCACACCATTATGATCACGCAAGCGCAAAAATCATCTCATGTGGTGGATGTCTTCCCTCAGCTTTTGTTGGGAATACCCTTTGTTCCACCCTCCGGTTGCTACTCTGACAACGGATGCCTCCCTGATCGGGTGGGGGCATTATCAGGGCAGGACGGTCCAGGGCACATGGCAACCAAACGAATGCCACTTGCACATAAATGTTCTGGAGATGAGAGCAGTGCTTTTAGCGTTGCAAGCCCTTCAAGACTCTCTTCCCTTGGGAACGATTGCAATCCAGACAGACAATATGTCTGTAGTGTGGTACATCAACAAACAAGGCGGAACCAGGTCATATCCCCTGTGTCGAGAAGCACTCAGACTGTGGTAATGGGCGATTTCTTCTCAGCGGTTTCTGATAGCAACGCACATCCCCAGGAAGTCCAATCGTATTGCGGACAAGTTGAGCAGAGCAATCCTCATGCCTCACGAGTGGTCTCTGAAAGACTCTGTGGTGAGAGAAATTTTCCTCAAGTGGGGTCAGCCTTGCTGCGATCTTTTTGCTACTCCCCAAAACAGCAAGTGCAGAGAATATTTCACTCTATTCCCTTTACCAGGCCAACCCAGCAGAGACGCTCTAGTCCAAGTTTGGCCCGGGACTTCTGTATGCATTTCCTCCTTCCCACTAATCTCTCAAGTGATACAGAAAGCTATCGCTCAGAAGGCCTCATTGATCCTCATTGCTCCTTACTGGCCTCGACAGGTATGGTTCCCTTTCTACATCAATTTCTTTTGAGCGACCGTGGAATCTGGACCTAGTTCCAGATCTTTTGATCCATCAGTCGGGTCAGCTTCATCGCTCCCTCCCCTCTCTGAACCTCACTGCTTGGTTCCTCCAGTTCCAACCTTAGCCAGGCTTCCTCAATTATCTCACTCTGTTCGAGATATTTTGATAGCTTCCCATAAATCTTCCACTAGGAAGATTTATTTGAGTAAGTGGAAACGCTTCACATATTGGGCTCAAGAAAAGGACATAGATCCTTTCACTGCTTCCATCCAATTAGTCCTTGATTTTCTAGCTGAACTCTTCCATGCAGGTTCATCTCCTCTACTCTTAAAGTTCAATTGGCAGCTATTTCTAACTTTCATGTGGGTATTTCTGAATCTACCTTAATGTCCCACAAGCTTTGCAAAGCCTTTTTGAAAGGAGTTTTCTTCTCAGACCTCCTATAAGAAATCCTCCTTCTCCTTGGGACCTAAATTTAGTACTTGCTTCTTTGATTCTTCCCCTTTCGAACCTGCAGTCTCCTGTTCTTTAAAATTGCTATCATGGAAGACTCTTTTCTGGTAGCTATTACTTCAGCTAGAAGAGTTTCAGAGCTTCAAGCACTCAGCTGTCGACCTCCTTATCTATTGTTTCATAAGGACAGAGTATCCTTACGAACTAATCCGTCCTTTTTGCCTAAGGTGGTCTCGACATCAAATCTAAACCAAAGCATTGACCTCCCTGTCTTTTTTCCAGAGTATTCCAACAGGTCTGAACAAAAATTACACTGCCTGGATGTTCATCGTCAATTGAGATACTACTTGGATAGAACAAAACAATTCAGAAAATCTGATCAGCTATTTGTCTCCTATGCGGAAAGCAGAAAGGGACTTTCAGTTTCAAAGGTATCATTATCCAGATGGCTAACATCTTTGATTTCCCTTGTATATGAAATTAGACACCAAAAATTGCCTAATAAACCTAAAGCCCATTCCACCAGAGCTTTGGCTACTTCTTTAGCCTTCCAAGACAGACTGCCTATTGACACCATTTGTGCAGCGGCTACTTGGGCTACTCCTCACACTTTTATTTCTCATTATAAGTTGGATTTAGCTTCTAGGCATAGAGCTAATTTTGGTTCCACTGTTCTCAGGAGTCTGTTCCGTTAGGCCACCCGGGACAAGATGCTAGGGACGGTCCCATCCAGCAAGAATGAAGGCGAGATAGACAACTTAACATATAGAAGTTATGTTCTTACCATAACGTTCCATGTTAGTTGTCTTCTCGCCTTCTTCTTGCCTTGCACCCTCCTTCCCCTGGCCTGGACAGACCTAGAGGAGTTGTGATTGTGACCTCTCTTTCTACCACCTCTTTCTTAGGCATATGCTGTTGTGCATATTTCCTGGATCAGGATGTAGGTCACCCTTCTTTCTTCCTGTTGTTAGAGGTGGACTCTGTTTAGAGTTATTCTGTTACTATTATAAGCTGGGGTTAGCTTACAAACGAGATCTGAGGTAACTCTCGCCTAGCATTGTGGGATATAAGGGGAGCCTCGAGCCGGTGGAACCAACTCTCGAGCTTTTAGAGTGGCTGAGTCAGAGCCGAGGTCGGCTCCGAACCCATCCAGCAAGAAGAAGGCGAGAAGAAGACAACTAACATGGAACGTTATGGTAAGAACATAACTTCTATTTTTGATTAATCAATATTATTTTTCATTATGTTAATACTAACATTTGTTTGGTTACTACTTATCATACTTTATGTTTATATTTAATTTACTACAGCATGACAAGGTAGGCCGGTTCCAGGCGATCCACCTACCTTGACTCCCCCGACCATGGCACTGGAGCGTAGCACGTCTAGGCTGCAGCCTGGTGGTGCCCCCCTCTGCTGCCCCTGCACTACCTGCATTGTCTAGTAGTTCAACCTCACAGGCTGGGGCTGGGCCCCCTCTGGGAGGGGAGATGGAGGGGGTTAATTTTGTCACCCATCAAGAACTGTCAGGTATGGTGCACAGGCTACTCTGCTGAACTGTTGGTGCATGCCTGTGCCGGATGGAGGGCATGCTCACCATCCTGGTGGGGCAACCTCACCCCACACGCCAGCCTCCACCACGCCCACCACAGGGGCAGTGAAGGAGCAGTGCTGCCAGTCCCATGGGTGAGGACTTGAGTTGCACTACTACCATGTGGATGCTTATGGGACTGGGATTCCACAGCACCCTCCCCATCCAAAGTGTTCTTCCCCCCTCTTATGTCACACACCAACCCTGTTTGCTGTCTTGTTTGTGTTGTGTGTCTGCAAAAGCTTTCTCGCCTTCTCAACTTACCTCCCCAACATGTACCTATGTCCTTTCCCCAACATTCCACTCTCACCTTAAGAAAAAAAAAAAAAAAAAAAATATATATATATATATATATATATATATATATATATATATATATATATATATATATATATATATACATGTATATATATCATCCCATACATAGTTCTCCATTTTGCATAAGTGTCCACTGGACACACTTAATTTCATCCAATTTGCTCGACAATGCAGTTATAATGTTGTCACCTCTCTCTGGGTGTGACAGTTCAAATTCAGCAAATTCAGCTAAAAAAATCTGTGAAAGTGCACAGTTGTTGCTGTTGAAGAAATGGATAGCTATGGTTCTTTCCTACACTCATCCTGTACATCCCTAATTGCCTGTCATTATGTTTTCCCCCTGCTTGCACCCCTTTTCACCACTCTCCTATCTTCCCATTTTTCTTTTCTTTAAAGATTTTTTGTGCGACATGGCACGGTGCACTATGTTGCTTAGCAATGCTAAATAGCTAAATATTTCTATATTGATATATGCTTTTGGAACAATATTAGTCATATTCAAAAAGTACACCTGCACCCTATTTCGAACCCACAACCATCACACCCGCAGAACAGTGGATCATCCTGCCATGCCACACAGCTGCTAATGAATACAGGTGTTTTAAGCAAAACATCATTGAGCATGCCGGCTGGATTGATGTACTGTCTGCATGATTGCCAACCTCACAGATTTTTTCCAGTGGAACATGGTTTAGAGTCATACCTATGCCTTGTAGCTGTGACCACACTGATAGATTTGCAGTATTTGCAGGACATTACAGATTGCCATATGTGTCAACTGTGCAGAGTTTTGAAAAATGTCAACAGTTTACATTTAGTGTGGCTCATGAGATTCTTGATTAAGGAACTTATTCTTTACAAGTAACTACAGAAGTTTCTTAGAAAATAATGTCCTTAGGTCCTGGTATATGAAGTTGGGATTAAACAAGTCTGTAATACTGACAGCATTGTATACAGCTTAACATATATTGCAAGATAGTACTGCAGAGCATAGTAGTGCATGTATTAATGTACCGCTTTTCTCTTTTTTGTCACAGGTGACCGGGGGGGGGGGGTTAGCCTCTGTCCCCTTCACAACCTGATGTCAGTGTCTCTTCAGACTCTGATAACGATGGTGGCCAAATTGAGGCACAGGTGGGGGTTGCAGGAGTTAAATCTGTCACAGATGTTAACCCTTCTTCTTCCCTCATTATCACCATGCACAGTCAGTATGCCTATGCATAGCCAATCCCCTAAGGCTACAGATATTGGGCAATCAGAGGGTGGGGACATTGAACAGGAAAGTGTGGGTAATATGCCTGTAGTGAGTGTTGATACTGGCCATAGCCAAAGAGATGGCGAGGTTCCACACAGGAGGATTGGTAGGGATACTCATAGGAGGCCTGCTGTCCTTCCACCTGTTACAGGTATCCCATCGCATGTTACTCAGTATATGTTTAGGGCCATCATGGAAGCACAGGCATATTCTGAAAGGAATTCCAGACAAATGCTCAGGGTGATGGATGCTGCATAGTCTGACATCTGTGACTGCCTCCACCACATTGCTGATACCCTAGATCAGTTGACTGACGCAGTGGAAAGACATTGGTCTGAGAGAGACCACAGAATATCTGTCTTGGAATGGTCATTGTCTGTGATGGAACGTCTGGTTGAAGTTGAGCGTCGGACGTATGGATGTAGGTCAGCAACTACATCTGCTGAGAGTCTACATGGCCATGCTCAATTATGGTTCCATAGTGGCAGTGCATCCAGCACCCCAGAGTGTGTTGTCCACTCCAAGACATGGCTGACCATGGGCTCATGGTCCTGGGTGTTGCTGTGGAGGACACGGTCCTGGCAGATAGCAGTCACCCTCAGGTAGTAGTGCCACTTCTGACCATGGGCATGGAGGTGCCAGTGCAACTCCTGGCATAGCCATTTTCCATGTGCCTGGGCAGAGATGGTGAACTGTCAGCTCTGCCATGCATGGTACAAAGCTGTCCAACATACAGTCATGTAGGGCTAGCACTCAGCTTGACTGTGTTCACGCAAACACTCACACACCATTGTCACAGTCAGGTCACCTGCAGACACACACAGCACATTCCATGGTCTATCTTGCCTGCTTCCCTTCCTGACTCACACACACGTTTGCCAACCTATTTGGTCAGTGTAGGCTTCCTGCACCACCACACACCTTGTGCAAGTAATGATACCTGTCCCACATCCCTGTCATCCTTGTCATCGATGCAGGGAAATGAAGCTATGTGTTTGATGCACAGGGTGACTACCTAAATTACTATGTATTTGTTTAATCCATTGTTGCCTTTGGCATGACACTTGTACTGGTCACTGACAGATATTGTGTGCTGGCAATTGTAATGAGTAAACCACATTATTTTGCGTAAATTAATTTGAATGGTGTTGTAATGGCTGTATAATTACACAATGAAAGGTGTCTCATATAACTGTTTATGTTTCAGATTCAGGATTGTGTGAGACACACCTATGGGTACACAGCTACAATAAACCCATAAATATCAGAGCACAGGATGGAATGTCAGCACAGAAGCAAAATGTCTTCACAAAAGTAAAGCAGTATAGGTGCTTAGCTCCATAGGTACATATGTGCATCACAGGATAACAGGGACAATGGCTTCAGGCAGCCTACTCCTGCATCTGTAACCTCTGACATGGTGTGGTACCCTTGATAAGTGTAATCAGGGTTCTGGGAGCTGACACATCTACAAGCTATGGCATAGGAGATAAACCATCTACAGTTTCCCTGTGTCCATTACAGACATCTGTCCTAAACCAGTTATGATTGCCTTGTTCCGCATCCCATTATGTAACTTGCACATGATGTGTGTTACAGTAGAAGTCTGCTTCACATGCATGGAGAGCTTGTTACATATAGTGTGTAGTGTCAGGGGTACATACCTGTCTCTCCAGCATGTTCTATTTATACCACAGTCATGGTGCAACTGTGTAGAACAGGCACTTCTCATGCTAGTCCTGTCTTGGAAGTGCAGGTGGTACACAGTGGGATCTGACACCTCCATGTATGGCAGCCATACACCTCCTTCCAAAGCATATAGGAGACAGAATACACAGTTATGACATTGACATGGTCTGCATTGGACATGTGGTACCTCTCTGGCTGTTACAGGATTCAGATATGCCTGTGTACTTACATACCAAAGGTGGCATTGCACTCACTGATAGGTGTGATGAGTGCCACATACAGTGTAACAATGACATTCTGGGATTTACATGCCATACCTGTCTCTATAGGTTGTGCAACAGTGCATGAAGCCCCACATCTTGCCGACTAGTAAAAGTGAAATACTAGATCACTCTCTGTTTCCATAAGTCCCTGACTAATGGGTCAACTATTGGAGGTCAGTGGACAATACAATATTTTCCAGGGGGTGGATAACTGTCAAAAGTATAGTATTGTGCATTCATTGGCATGTAGTATTTGTCAATGGTCTGACAACACCTGAACGTGTGTGTCAGCCCATCCTGGATAACTGTTCGTTCTGTGTGTTATTCAGTGACAGTTCCTTATTTGCAATCATCTGCAAATGTAGTTAGTCTGAGGTCACTGACAGTGGCTGTGACTGCAGAAAATGGAATGGCTAGGAGGGCTAGTCCTAGGAATGATGTGTGTGGGGAGTCCACTGGTGACTGGCCTCACTGTAGTGCTGACCTACATAATTCTATCTTCCTAGATAATGAGTGTCAGACACTTGGCTATCCAAAGGCTGATATGCAAGTTTGTAAATATCCTCTACAGTGTGTCCACAATGTCTGATGGCCTAATCTTGTGAAATTCCTTCTCAGGCCATGGTAGGTGGGGTGAGTCATTTTCCCCTCATCCATCACATACTGTGACAATCAATGAGGTACAAAGCTTAGGGTAGGCATGAGCTGACTTTGAACAAAACACACTAGGTTGGGACAGTGTCTGCAGGTATACTACATTGTTAATGATCATTTCCATGATAAGTCTTTTCATGGTTTTAAATGTAACACTTCTGAGACATCTGGGGACACTGCTTGTCACTGCTTGCTACTTGCCCTGTGTGCAACTAAGCATTGAAGTTAATTCCATCATGGTTTCCAAGAAGATAGTCATGCAACATGTATGTGTCTGTACAGAGCATTGCCAAGCAGTGGGGGGGGGGGGGTCATAAATACACCCTGGGAAAGGAGGGTGTGTTTTTACACCATTATTATGCAGTTGCACACCACTCAATCAGTGTCTACTGCAATGAAACAATTACCATGTGAAGAATGCTGACAAGAGGGGAGTCCCCTGAATTGCTGGTGCCTGCCTACTACAACTTTTGGTCACACCACAGACACTCTCTCCTGGGATACCATGCTCCTACACTTTGTCTCTCACCAAAAGCAAAACATTAGTACCAAACCCCACATGATTAACAGGCCACAGCCTAATTGTTCATCCACATAGTTGTTGTCCCATGTCATGCAAGGCTGTGAAGGCTTGACATACTCTTTTTCCACGTAAATGCCTTGAGTAGCAATCAGCGCAATCATTGCAGTTTGGCATGTATTATCCCTTGTATTCCAGGGTTCTTAGGATTTCAGTAGGGTAATGAGTGGATGGTGAGTCAGACCACAGCTGCAGTGTCACAATATGATGTTCAATATCCGGTGACATAGACATCCAAGGTTGCTCGAGCAAGTAGCACAGCGGCAGTGATCCCTGTTAGGTGACAATTTCACAGCTGTTCATGTAGTCTGACATTAAACAGCTTCATGGAGCATGTCTGTGTACTGTGGATCTGTGGCTTACTGCAGA
>NC_056728.1:865005024-865105024 GCF_019279795.1 Protopterus annectens
CATTAAGCACTTTCATCGTCCAATCACGACTTCATCAAAATAAAAAAAAAAATACTACAAAGCCAAACTTAAATAGTTTTGGATTACCCCCCCATACACACACACACAGATTCCACTTACATTTTTAAAAAGACAGGAGTGTTTAACTCACATAGAACTAGCAGTGTACTTATGTATGATAGAAACAATAGATTAACCATTTTTGAAAAAAACATACAAGGTAATAAATCGTCACATATCGCCTAGTCAGAGGTGATCTCTGCCTAACATACAAAGCTCTGTCAAACCCAGAGCTGTTGGACATGCTCCGCTTAAAGAAATCCCAATCCATCCGGGCTACACGCTCACCAAAACATTGTCACCACATTAAACATAACTTGCTGGAGGGATAGATTTTTGTCCCAAGAGAATTCCCATACTCTGGAATAAACTACCTATCTATAGCAAACAAAGCTCCTCATTAGCACTCTTCAAGAAAAATCTTGATGATTGGATGGGAAATAGAAAATTCACCTCGGGGATCACTTCTGTGGCACTGCTCGACTGTGGCACAAGAAAATAATTTTCCTGGGTAACAAAAGCCAGGGTACCTTTTTGGCTGGGCTTATATAGGCCCCAGGGCCGATAGTCTAGTACCTACCTATGAACCTATGAATCTATAAATATACATCACCTACCTTTCTAATAACACCAACAATAATAACTATAAGCAACATCTTGTTCATATAAAATAAAATAAGAAAAAAAAAGCATGGTTCATAGCTGTATGACCTAGGCAACAGCACCAATGCACCATTGTATGGACCTGACGTAACGTCCTATAATACATTTCTGACAAATATTATAAAATACTTATTATTGCTTTTTTTTCCATTCGGCATGTTTGCGCACTGCTGTGCAAACTGCAAACATGCTAAAAATCATTAAAATATATATATTTTTACATATTCCCTTGCATTTTAGACATCAGTTTATGTGATCTAACCATTTCAGGGGAGTTATGTCCATATTTGTGGGCTTTTACATCCCCTTCTTCCCATGTACACTCCTGTACATGGAAAGTTGCTGCGTACACTACAGGCAATGACAAAGGGTCTACACGGTTGCCGTTCTGCTTGTTGGCTCGCTCCACCTGGGTCATTTGCATAAGATTCACCTGTTTATGAGGTAATTTGCATTACATGGAACTTTCCTTGTTTGCGCATGCTTGTGTGCCTCTAAGCGGAGCTTACTGAATCTAAAATTGTTCACGCTCATATACGCATTGCACTACAATGCATACAAAAAAAAATGTGTAGGCTTTAATGAATTCCCCCTAATGAGTAAATGTTTTCAATAATAACAGCAAATATAAATGCCTGAAAGGTTAAACCAAGCAAAGGACTGAGAGAGAGAGAGAAATAAATCGGCCTAAAACAGAAATAAACACATCAGTAAGGGTTTGAACATCTTACAAACTAGAAGAAAAATGGTAAGTGATATTAATTGCCAATAATTTTCATTACATGATTTATGAAAAAGCATATTAAAAGACATGCTGATACAGAATGCAGTAAATGAGAATGTAAACTGCTACAGAGGTGAAATGCAATAACATCGTTTGTAATAAATTTAAAGAGCAATACATACACTTCAAAACAGATTACTGAACATAATAGTGGTAAAAGTATCTGTTAGAGATATTCAGGAAATAAAAAAGTCTTTTTACAAGTTATTTTGTGAGGAAAAGGGTGATGAGATGATGAGAAAAATAAGAGTAATAATAGCATCACAGTAATTATTAAATAAATACTTAGATTTCAAAGTTAAATCAAATGTGGCAAGGTCCCATGCCAGACCAAGCTTTGAAACAATGTTATTTATTTATTATTTATTTTACATATGTTGACTGGGTTTGTCCAGCTGAGCTAAGTAGCCCTTTTCAGCGGAGGCCCAGGGAGAAAAGCTCCACATGTTCTACAGATTATAATTTACAAAATAGGTAAACAATCAACAACTGGTTTACAGAAAATATCCAAAGCAACATATGCATAAAAACAAGGATTTACTACAGTAAACTTATCATTATGTCTGTCAGATTTAGAATCCTACATCATTCAGAAGGGCTAACGATAGTTATGTCACCAGACATAAAATCTTACATTATGCAGATAAGAATATTGTAATGTGCTTAGGATAGAGAAGTTAATGTGAGACAAAGTCTAGAGAGTTGGAGAAAGTTACGTAGGTTGGGAGCAGATAGAGATGTGCAGATAGGTTTGATAAGCTGTTTAAGGGGAGTGGGTACAGAGGCAGGTCCATTGGCTTAACAATTGTACTCTTTAATGGCTAGCTTGAATTGATTACGTTGCTTGAGTAACCTGATCTCTAGTGGGATTTTTTCCATGCCTTGGAAGGATTATAGCTATAGAGAATACATCCTTTCTTAGTTTTAGGTTTGTGGATTTGTAGCAGATTTAGGTTAGAGCTTCAGAGGGATCTAGCAAGTGAATAGTGGGAGATGACAGATGATAGGGTAGGACAGTAAGAAGGCTGATAAAGGATGGAGTGGATGATCTGGAGTTGAGGGAGAAGAAGCTGGTGAGGTAGTTCAAGCCAGTTAAGGTGTTTGAGTGTGAGACAGTGATGTGACTTGTAAGTTTGATGTGCTGCAAATTTGGCTATCTTGTTGTAGGTAGATTCAAGTTTGGCAAGGAGTGTGGAGTTGAGGCAAGTAAGAATTTGAGAGCCATAAAATAGACTGGGTAAGAGGTAGGCATAAGGGAGAGTTACTTTAGCTTCACTGGTGAGAAACTTTTTGTTGCGGTAGAGGAGCCCTAGTTTCTGATGAGTTTTCTTGATACGGTTGTTAATGTGTAGATCGAATTTAAGTTGGTCGTCAATGATGACACCAAGGCGTTTAGTACTAGTTTTCACCTTGATGTGTGTGTTATTGAGGGACAAGATTGTGAAAGTGGATTTAATGTGGTTGTAGTTGCCAGGAAGAAAAAGCAGTAGCTTAGTTTTTTTTTGGGTTAAGGATAAGCTGGTTATCAGAGAGCCAGTTTTTTACTGAGTTAAAGGAAGTCTGTGTTGTAGAGATGAGTTTGGAGGGAGCGTTAGCAATAGTGATAACAGTAGAGTCATCAGCGTATTGGACCAGTGATGACTGAAGACAAGAAGAATAAAGAAGATTAGTGAAGATGTTGAAAAGTAGTGGACCAAGGATGGAACCCTGAGGGACACCCATTTTTACTGGGAGAGGAGGGGAGAGTGCAGATTGTCGCTTCACTGCTTGAGATCTGTCAGTGAGGTAGATGGAAAACCATGCAGCAGAAACAGCAGAGAAGTTAAGGTTGGTTAGTCTGTGCAAAAGGAGAGGGTGAGAGATGGTGTCAAAAGCTTTAGAGACATCTAAGAATAGGTGGGAGAAAAGTTTGTTGTTATCTCTGGCAAGGGCTATAGTATTAAGGAATGATAGTAGGGCAGTAGTAGTACCACTAAAGTTATAAAATATTTAGTTGAAGTGCTAGATTGTCCTTCCACTTTTTTAAATAATGTTAGGCTAAAATAACGTCTGGTTTCCAGGAGTGGAGAATGGCAACAGTTGTACCATTAAACAAAAAATTCTCAACAAAAGAATCTAGTACTTACCTATTTATATTCTGAATAGTAGAGGTGTAACAATGAAACAATTACATTTAACATACCACCTATAGAATTACAAAGATGGGGCAGTACTGGTATTTTTCAACTTTTTTTTTTTTTTAGTTAAGGTCACTTTTGTGCCATGTCTAGATATTCCTTCATGGGAGCTACGGCTACCTCTAAAGCTACTAATAGGAGAATTACCCATTCTTGGTTTGCAGTAAAACGTTTGATGTTATGTGATCCTATCTCGCCTACATTCTGACTGATGGGTTGTCTCTTATTGGCTGAGCTTACTATATCCCAGGATGCACCACTACCAGTCCCCAGATCCGTGGTCTCGAGCTGGCTGGGCTGAGTAGTTATTTTAACTAACTTTTTCTGTCAGTTTTTGCTGTTTTGTCTCACAAAGCTGTTTTTTAATTGACAGCTCTCATTGTGTGTGTTTGGATTGTTGAAGACTTGTTGTGTGATTGGGTTGAGTTTGATTTCCCTTCATCTAGGGCCTTCCCAGTCAGTCAACCCTTCTATAACCTTACAGGGTTTTCAAAGTTCCCTGTCATTGGCGATCTTAAGCGATAACTGTAAGCCTATATTTAGGTTTGTCAATCAGTAGTCAGTAATTGTATTTTTTCCTGTCAAAGTTACTGAAATTGTCTACCATAATGTCTCAGACTCCTAGGCCTTGGCTTTAAAAATGTACAAAATGTAGTTTCAAATGTCTATCACAGACGATCACTCGCTCTGTGTGTATTGTTTGGGTGCAAAACACTTACAGGAGTCATGCAGCTTTTCCTCAAGGGTCCTCCAGGAGAGGAAAAATAAATTGATTCTTAAGGGGTTAATTAAACCTTCCTTTGAAGAAGCCTTGGCATCCTCTCCTTCTCCGCTAAAAGAAAAGGGCGGTTCCGACCAGTCCGTCGGATCCGACCGCCAAGAGACATAGGCAGGCCTCTCCTTCAAGGACTTGGGCCGAGGTTGCCTCGATGCCACCAGTATCGACTCCTCTGGCTGGCTGGGGCATCGAGGCGGGTCACCGGCTCCACTGGTCCCGGAGCCGACAGGGGTCGCGCTCACACACTCCTCGGGCGAAGTCCACCTCGGCACCGATGGAATCTGTGTGTATTCCCGATAGTCATCGAGTCACCTCGGGCGGTCCCCTAGTCCCTTGGGGCCGTTGGAGAGGCCGCCGTTCTGTTTCCTCTCGGTCTTCGAGGATGTCAGATTCTGATATAGACAGGGTGCTCCAAAGACTGTTCCAGTCCCCAGTCTTCCAAAATTTGTTTCACCCAGTTGGCCCAATGACCTTGGCCCACCCATTGCCATTCCTCCTCCGACTGCGGTGCTTGGAGATCTTACCCTTACTCCAACCCGGCCTTTGGGTCTGAGTTTGATGCGCTGGACTTCTTCGGCTGGACCCAGGGGTGATGTTTGGGACCTATGCGGTTCCGAGCCTCCCTCGTGCTCGGTGGACTTCCGTCGGCTATCATGGCTCGGGACCGGACACTCCCAGGATTCTGGGGTCCGGCTTTCAGAGCCATGAGGAGTGCCTTGGCCAAGTCCTCTTCGCCATCTCTCCCACCTTCCCTGGGCGTGGAGACTGGGTCTTTGGCAGTTTGTCCGTAGTCAGCGGAGCCCGGGCCTGAGGTTACCCCAGTGGGGTTCCCCTCCTCCTGAGGGTTCTTCGAGTTGTCTTCGGAGGAACCCCCAAGGAAGAGATCGTGCAAGAGGAAGCACGTGGACTCCCCCGAGTCTATTACATCAGACACTGATCTTGATGATGCAGAGGGGTCCCGAAGTCGCCCTCGGATGATGTCTCATTTGCAGACATCTTAGAGATCCTCAAACAATGATGTGGCTGGATATCCAAACCCCCCTCTGCTGATGAGTCAGTGCTCCTCAAGGCCTTTGGGGCTCAGCCCTCCGCCTCCTGGGTGTCTCCGCCTCGACGAGCTTCTGGATTTAGTTTGTAGATACCGTGGAACCAGTCCCTTCTCGTCCAAATAAATTTTTGTCTGCTCCCCGAGAAGGAGTTCCTCACTTGGCTGTAGATGCCATGGTGGTGGCATCTGCTACACAACAGGACGTGGCAGAGGCTTCAACGTCCATCCATCCTCCTAATAAGGAGTCTAGGAGTATGGACACTGACTTCAGCGGCCTTTACTTTAAGGTCTCTGAATTATTTGGCACATTTTACCAGGCTTCAGAGGGATCTGGTCAAGGAGTTGTCAGATTCCTCTCGGTAACCTACCTGAGCAGCTAGCCCAGTCGGTTAGCTCTCAGTTGGCTATCCTTCAATTTCTAACTCGTCCATGAGGCTCATTTGGAGACAAGCCTGGCTGAGGCCTTCAAGTCTTCCTTCCTTTGATGGGTCCTCCTTGTTTGGACCCAAGGTTAAAGACACCCTTACCGCTGTGAGCAAGAGGGACAAACTTTATCTGCCGTAGGTGCCCGTTATTCCACTCCCTTCGGCCTTACCCCAAGGCTAAAGGGGAATGTGGTTCCAAATCTCGTAAGTTTTTCTCCCAACAGCAGGAAGATTCCCCTTCCAGAGGCAGAGGACGGGAAATTTTTCACAGAGGCGCAGAGGGCCCGCAATTCTGGAGACCGTCCTTTCGTGGCTCTTCAGCCTCCCACACGTCATGAGGGATTGCCCGGCTGTGCTGCTCGAGCCAGTCGGGTGTCAGCACCTAAAAGCCTGGGAGTCAATCACTCAGGACAGATGGGTGCTTGATCATTGCCGGAGGTTACACCATCCCATTCACATACTCCCCACCGTCCAAAAGAATCCCGGACCCACCACCCAGTCAAAGGGAAATGGCAGCCGCTTTAAAGCTGCTAGAAAAGGAGTCATCCAACCGGTCCCCACAGACCAGATCGGATCAGGAAATTACTCCAGGTTCTTTTAGTGCCAAAAGACAGGGGACCTGAGACCAATATTGGATCTCAGCAGACTGAACCAATCCAATCCAAATTCGAATGGTCACGTTACAATCCATTCTCCCATTGTTGGAGAAGGATGTTTGGATGTGCTCCATAGACCTCAAGGATTATCACATACCGATACATCAGGCGTCCAGGAGGTATCTGCGCTTCAGCCTGGGAGTCAGTCATTACCAATTTCTGCCCTTTGGTCTCACCACAGCCCCCAGGGTGTTCACCAAGTGTTTGGCAGTAGTGACGGCTCACCTGAGAAGTCTTGGATTCCAAGTGTTTCCCTATCTGGACGACTGGCTCCTGACTGCCACCACCAGGCATCTACTAATGGACAACCTCAAAGCCACCATCTCCTGGGTATTACCCTGGGGATTACATTCAATTGGTCAAAATCTGTCTTGCTGCCCTCTCAGCATAAAGTTCATAGGAGCAGAGATAGACTCAAGATTGATGCGTCTTTCTTCCTGCCGAAAGGATCCAAACTTTACAGGGCCAAGTTCAAGCTCTGATCTCGAGATCCAAAGCCCCAGCCAGGATGGTTCTACACGTTTTAGCCTCAATGTCTGCCACGGTTCTTTTAGTTGCTCTCGCAAGATTCCACATGCGGATGCTTCAGCGGGTATTGTCAACTGAATGGTCCTTTCAGGATCTTCCCTCAATCATCACATCATGATTACGGAAATATGCAAAAGGGACCTTCGCTGGTGGCTTCAGACATCCAATTTGGATCAAGGAAACCCTTTGTTCTTCCCTCTCCAGTGGTTACCCTGACGACAGATGCCTCCCAGATAGGGTGGGGGGCATTGTCTGGGCAGGCTAGTTCAGGGCTCCTGGCTAGCTCTTCTCCACATCAACGTGTTGGAGATGAGGGCTGTACTTCTATCCCTACAGGCCTTACACAAGTTTCTTCCTCAGGGCATCATCGCCATCCACACAGACAACATGTCGGTGGTCTGGTATCTGAACAAACAAGGAGGGACCAGATCTTTGCAGAGAGGCCATGAGAGTGTGGGAATGGGCTGTAGCTACCAACCGCTTCTTGGTAGCGACCCACATCCCGGGAAAGTCAAATGTATTGGCAGACAAATTGAGCAGGACAATTCTCTCTCCTCACGAGTGGTCTCTAAACCACACAGTAGCAGCTCAGGTTTTCAAGAGATGGGGGCCACCTATTTGCAACTCCACTAAACACCAAGTGCCAAAGGTTCTTCTCCTTGATCCCACATCAGGGAGTACCAGCTATGGATGCTCTAGCACAACCTTGGCCAACAGGGCTACTTTATGCCTTTCCTCCAATTCCACTTCTCCCCAAAGTTATTCAAAAAGCTTCTCAATTGGGGTCCTCAATGATACTGATTGCCCCATACTGGCCTCGTCAGGTATGGTTTCCTTACCTGAAGAAGCATATCCGTGGACTTTAGACCTAATTCCGGACTTGCTAATCTATCAGTCGGGACATCGGCATCAGTCCCTTCAATCTTTGAAATTGACAGCTTGGCTCCTCCACTTCCGACTTTAGTTAGAAGGCACACACTAGACCCGGAAGTTGTTCACATTTTATCTTCCCACAAACCCACCACTAACAAGTTGTACCTTAGTTAGTCGATGAGGTTTGCTATCTGCCCTCACATCAAGGGCTTAGACCCTATCACTGCTCCTGTCCCAGAGGTTTTGAAATTCTTAACATCCCTGTTTAATCAAGGATCTTCTGTCTCAACTATTAAAGTCCAACTAGCGGCTATCTCTAAATTCCACGAATCCATGGATCCTCCTTTGATGAGCAGCAGACTATGCAAAACTTTCATTAAAGGTGCGAGCCTATTAAGACCCCAATTTTTCATCCTGCACCTCCGTGGGATCTTGATTTGGTGCTTCATTAACATCTTCCCCTTCGAACCGCTACATGTGAGTTAAAATATCTGTCTTGGAAAACTGCCTTCTTAGTTGCAATTACTTCTGCAAGAAGTGTTTCAGAGCTTCAAGCCCTGTCTATTAAGCCACCGTACTTGATTTTCCACAAGGATAGAGTATCACTTAGGCCTAATCCATCCTTTGTCCCAAAGGTCTGTTCTAGTTTCTGTCTCCAACAATCTCTAGAGCTACCAGTTTTCTTCCCAAAATTCTCCAATGAAGCAGAATACACTCTCCATAAATTGGATGTTCACAGGCAATTACGCTTCTATTTAGACAGGACTCAGCAACAAGTCAGACCAGTTGTTTGTGTCCTTCTCAGATAATAAATTGGGCCAAACCATCACAAAAGCTACTATCTCCAAATGGATCAGAGATTGCATAACTCAGGCTTATTCTTCTTCAATAAGCAACTTACAACATCTATCAAAGCTCATTCTACCAGAGCTATGGCTACTTCTATAGCTTTTCATTCCAAGCTCGCTATATCTACTTGGTCCAATCCACACTTTCATTTCCCACTACAAATTGGATGTGGCATCTAAAGGCGAGCTTCATTTGGTTCCACGGTACTCAGGAGTGTTTCCCACTGAGCCACCCAGGCTGTAGGTGCTAGAGACAGGGTCCCATCAGTCAGAATGTAGGCGAGATAGGATCACATAACATCTTTTAGTTATGTACTCACCATAACTTCAGATGTTTGGGATCCATCTAAGCACATTCCTAATAATACCCCTCCTTCCCCTGCCTTGGAGATCAGAAGAGATTGAACGGTTTTGAGTTCTACTGTTTTATCTTGTTTCATCTGACGATGTTATATAAGGTGCATGTATGCGGACAAACTAGATCTGGGGACTGGTAGTGGTGCATCCTGGGATATAGTAAGCTCAGCCAATAAGAGACTTCGCTTTGGCATAACCCATCAGTCAGAATGTAGGCGAGATGGATCCCAAACATCTGAAGTTATGGTGAGTACATAACTAAAAGATTTCCCTAACCTGCTTACTGCTAGTAATAAACTTATGATATTGATTTACTATCTAATTTGGTTATCTGGATTAACAGATGACTCCTTGGAATTGCTTATTACCTTAAAATTGATACACCATGTGATAGAATAAATAACTCGGAAATCACTATTGGCCCTGTAGTAGTTTCCTAGTACATGGATGAAAATTATATTGTTTTTATTCAAAATATGCATGTGATATAACACTGGTATTTATGATGGCATCATATAAAAGTAAATGAATACTGCAGTATGTCTTAGACTAGGTATATTCCTGGGGTAGTGAATATAATCATATTAAAAGTTAATTAAATCAGGCTAATGAAGTTTGGAATTATGAGGTATAATATAAGCTACTCAATACGTAGCATATAGTAATTACTAATGAATAGAACAATTTACGGATAGATGAAATGATTGCATGACTGCCAGATTTATGGAGTATGTTGAAAGTTCATTTTATCAAATTCAGAAGCCCAAGACGACTAAACCCTGTCTTTAAAAACTTAGTATGGAACATTTTAGAGTATGCTTTGATACATTAGTTCCACATCAAGCCACGCAAAAAAAACAGACTGGAAGTGCAGAACAGGAAGCTAAACGAGTTATTGACTTGAATAAGAGGTATGCCACTTGGCTAAAAGCTAATATACCTGAACTTATTACCTCAAACTACAGGTGCACTGCATGTCACCAAGGAGAGGTTCAAAATGGTTTAGTTAGGAATTTTAGGGAATGAAAATTTAGTTCATTGCATGGAAGTGCATGGAGTATTGGGACATGATAGAATATGGACTAGCCTTTATAGGCTGCAAAAAATGGTTTGAGGTAATGTATAGAAACAAGTACGGTAGTATAAAATGTATAATTTCAGCAAAACTAGTCCAGAATAGTTCATGCATACATTAGAGAGTTTTTTGCATAGTAACATACCAGTTTCAATGGGATATGTCTCCTTTACTTGATACACACAAATAAATATATAGTTAGTTCAGAATTTTTGCTTCTTGGGAGTCAAGCTTCTTTATGCTGTTTTTAAAATGTATAAAAATAAGAAATTCAAACTTATTTAGCCTAGATATCCACAGTCAGCAGATCACAATATCTCATATAGTTTGATAATTTATACTTGCTTACACATATAACCAGTATTTTTTACCTTTTGGTTAGACCATACATACATTCTGTAAAGAAATCCATCTTTCAAAATGTTCTTATGCTTAATATGTACATTATCATTTAATGTGTTATTTACTATTGCTAGTTCATACAGGTAAGACAAATGCCTTTTAAGAAAAGTGGATCATTCTTGAGGAGCACTTGATTATTTCATGCATACCTTCTGAAAATGTTTGGCGCCTCTATTTCTTACCCAAATTATCCCAGTTCTTGTGTAAAGATCTCATTCATAATGCAGGAAGCAGAGGAAGAGAAAGGATATGATGGAGATCATGGAAGAAGCAATTAAACAGTATTACTGAATGAATTTTACTTCCAGTCGTCCGTGAAGAATATATGGTACCATGTTGAGAGGGAATAGGAAAGAGTAGGTTAAGCCAGGGACAGTGACTATCTTCTTCCTGGTTCACAAAAGTACAGCTGGAAAGGCAGAAGAAATCACTAGCTGCTTAAAGGGAATACACACAGGCTGGATGGGTAGCTTCCTAGGGTAGTCAAGAATCTGTCAAGTGTGCTAACAGATCCCCACTAGAGATCTTTAACAGATCAGTGGCCATTACATAACTAATAAAACACCAAACTCCAAATTGAGCAGCAATAAGAAGGAAATAGCTCCACAAGTTCAATACAAACTTTTATTTAAAATAAAAATGTACTTCAGTTTAAAACACGTATTGTTGTGAGTGCTTTCATTTGTGTAAGATACCAAACTTCATCAGACATGTTACTGAATAACATGTCTGATGAAGTTTGGTATCTTACACAAATGATCGCTGCTTATTGCCGTTCAATTTGGAGTTTGGTGTATCATTTATCCTGTGGTTTGGTTCATAACTAATAAAACCCTGAGAAATGGAAGACAGAAAGAGTGGCCCTTTGCTTTTGAATGAAAGCATGAAAAATCCAGAGGACCATAGCTCTGTTATCATTATAATACATTACATTGTTTGTTAGCAAAAAAGAGATAATAGTCCTCTCATGTTTGCCTTAAGTACATTTTACATTCTTCCTTCTCTCCATTGGCACCTTCCTAAAACATCTGTGGAGTAGTTCATATTGTGGATTCACAATCCAGTCTTTGCAGAAGTACTTTTTTTTAAACAAAAAACATCTTTATCGAATTATCATCCATGACATAGGCAATCATACATTTATATAAATGAAAATAGACCATATTGACATATTTTAAGTTGCAAACATTATACATCACATATAATCTACTATATAGTCTGTGTCATTCATGCTCTGGTCCAGTAATCAAGGAGCCTCAATCCTCACCACTGAGACTGGTGAGGGACATTCACTTGAAAAAAAAATAGATACACACATTATTTCCAGATGCAGCTGTCTGCACCAAGCACAATTTCCCTTAAGAGCACCCAGGGAACACATTCACTCCCATCCTGGGGCTGAGTTTCCTCTCTCTCTCTCTTCAGGCCCCAAATAAGACTCCATAGTGACCACACCTGTAGAGTTGAGTCTTCAGCTAAGTGCTCCAAGTCAAGTCTTCCACCAGCCTATCTGTGAAACCAGTGCTCTGTGTCCCTGTGCCAAGTAATTGACATGCACACTGTTTGAGATTTGATTTTCACACACACACACACACACACACACACACACACACACACACACACACACACACACACACACACACACACGGGAAAGGCTGACACAGATTTACCAACTATGCCCCTCTGCCCAGACTATAAGGTAGATACTGCCACCAGAACACTCCAAAGCCAGCTAGCTACTCCAAGGCTCTTACCAGAGTATCCAATTATACTTAGTAAAATTAATACTAATACAAATGGTAGTGTTTGACCAATGCAGCAAGGCTTTCAGAAGCGGCCGCAGTGTCACCAGATAAATATAAGTACTCTCAAAGGTTAAAATATTCTCTAAAATACCAGCCACAATGAAAAATTTTAAATATATTTAATAATAAATAGATGACCAGTGGTGAGAAGTATAACTTGCTTTTGATACAAATGTTGCTATTTTATTGTAGGTAGCACAATTCAAGCTTGGATTTGAGGGAGGCCTGAATATTGGTCAGGAAGGTTGCAGCATAAAGAAGAGAGGGTAGTAGGAAGGAAGAGGCAAGAGATAATTTTGCATAGTGGTAGAGGAAGTATTTTGTCTATAGAGAGTTCCCAGTTTCTGGTGTGTTTTTTTAATATTGGTCTGAATGTGCAGGTCGAAATATTAAAAATAATACAGATGAAAAGGTTCACACAGCTACAGAAAAACAGTACTTTACTTAACTAATCTTGCTATATTTTCCTGACTGATCTAAAGAATTACTATTTCCTGGTTACTTAGTAAACCAAGGCAAGATGAAGTAGGTGAGTGATCCTTCTTTGTTAGGTTTCAAAAACAGACTGCTCTGAGACTTGTGTCTCATCTAGTATTAAAACATAATTTCAGTGCTGGCTTACAGAATGACATCACACACATGGGTTGGGAGGGTGGCCTAATGGTTAAGGTGTTTGCCTTACAAGCACAAGGTGCAGGGTTTGAGTCTCACAAAGGATAATTGGCTAGGCTTAAAATGGCTCACAAGGGCAGTTAGCTTAGTACCAATCTATGAACCTATGAACCTATCTGGTCATCTGACTTATAGTTCCCACACTACCCCTTTTATTAGAAACTGAACCAGAATCTAGCACATATGTGGCACCATACACACACACATAGAGCTTTGCTAAGATGTATTATAGCATTGGGAAGCTATAAAACTATTTCAGAAGCTTCCACCCTTCCAGAGTACCAATTAGTTCATCCCTAAGGACAATACAGTAGGATTCCTAGTCATGTTTTTCACAGATGTTTTGTCTCTGACTGCAATCTGACCTGTAAGATACAATCTTTATGGCCTAAACCGAGTAATTTAATTTCGGACTATTTTTCAAAGTTAGCTGGACTAAGACTCCACACTGACCACAGCTGTAAAGTTGAGTCCTCAGCTGAATGTTCCAAGTCCAGTCCTCCACCACCTTCTCTTCTAGTATCCTCTGTTACAATATATTCATCTCAACAATTACAGTACAGTCTGATATATGTGAAATGATGTATTTCTTTTCTGTCCAGCAGGTCCCACTGTTGGTATGTTTTTAACACAAGCAGCTTTACAAATATATTTTCAACACAAGCACCTATACAAATCAATTTGCTATACAAATGACATATAATTCTTTACAAAACTCCAGCCAGCTATGCTGGCATATGTTACACCTACTCCTGCTGGCATAGCTGGCCTTACCTCTCATCATCAAAGTGACATAAAATTCTGGCTGTGGTTCTAGTGTCACTGTTACAACAACTTCAGTTTTCTACTTTATATTCTATTGTACAGATTCAGGAAACCAGTCAGGAATGGATATTGACTCCAGCTGTTCATCTGACATGTAAACACAGCCACTGTCCCAACTTGTAGCATTTGGATAAATTCTGCTTGCAAGCATCATGATCACCAGTCATGGCTGGTCTAAGTTTCCTTTATGGAATTCCTGAATCACTCCCTTTATATTGATATGAAACTGGACTTATTTTATCCATGATAATTCTGGGAATCCACTTTGCCCCTGCCCCAGTGGTATCCAAGAGCTACATCATATCTTCTTCATTGAAAGATATGTCTCTTGTACACTTTTCATGCTGGAATGTTTTGCAAGTACTCTTTCCTTTGGACAAATCCCACTGAGACATGGTTTCATCATGCTCACTGTGGTTCTGATGGCTTCTTAAGAATAGTCCAGCAGGTATATGACTTTTGGCATCTTTTAGAGTTGTTCTGCATTGTAACATTTTATCTTCAGCATGTATCATAGTACTGGATAGTTGTTGCAAGCCTGTCTTGAAGGTTCATATGCATCTCTCAACTAACTAACCCATGTGTTGCGGAGTACACTGGTGGAATGGAATATTCCATTCTGCTTAATAAAGCAGTAAAATCCTTTTGATGGCCATTATGTCCCATTGTCAGTTAAATATCTTTTCAGGTGACTAACTTTAGTCTGATGCATGATTTCAGGCCTGTAGAATGCAGGACACCATTTTAAATATGCATCCACCAACATGAACAAATGATTCATAAAGGGTCCTGTAAAATCAATGTGCTTTGTTTCCCAACAGCAACCTGAACCTTTGGCTGTAATAGTGCTTGTTTTAACATCTCTTCTTCCTTTGACAGGATACTCTGGCACTGTACACAGCCTCATTTACTGACTGCTGTTAGTTTAATAGTCTTAGGGAAAACTGAATGAAGTTCTTCCACTACACCTTTTCTTAATGTACAAGGAACTTTACTAGATTGTCACACAGGGCACATCCCTTTTTCCATGAACATTTGAACCTTCTTCTGAAGAATTCTTGGTTGTTAGAGTTGTCCATCCATCATGAAACTTAACACTCATGACAGCTCAAGGTTAGTTCTTGTTACACATGCAGTTAAATATGCTGTAAGGAGAGTGTTCTGAAAATGTCCTCAGTTAAACCACTCTCTATGACCTGACTTCTTCTGTAGCAGTTTCTTAAATCTTTGGTAAAGGAACTCTTACAAGACCATCCACATTATCAGGACTTTTTGAAATCTGTTTGGTATTCATACACTGATAATGTTATTCTCCATCTCTGAATTCTTCCTGCTGCTATGATAGGCAAGTTCTTGTGCTTACCCTCTAATAATAATTATATAATAAATGCTCATTACGGTGCTGCGGTAGCGTTGTCACCTCACAGTCAGATGCTGTCCGGTTCGATTCTCAGCTAGAGCGTCTTCTGCGTGGAGACATGCATGAATGGGCGTACCTTCGTTGAAAGTTGTGCATCAGGGCTGGTAACTCGGCACGTAAAAATCCACTACCAATCATTAGCGGACCGGAGTTCCATTGTGGCGACCCCTAACCAGGAAAAGCCAAAAGACACAACAACAACAACAACTACTCAAAAATGAGCATGCTTATTAGACAGCCAACCAGCATAACCCTTCTAAATCAAGCATACACCAATAGAAAAAAGTCTGGCCACTGAAGTACCATTGAGCAGCCAGACTTCTTTTTGGTCTGTATTGAGTGACATAGCAAAATATAAGAAAATCAGGTACATTCTGCAAAGCTAACCAAATCTTTGGTAAAAGAATTCTTGAACATAACCTATGACCATGACTACTTCTTCCCACACTGAACTGATGCTTCAGCTTTTACAAGAACTACTGGCAAATATTCTTATTGCCTCCTGTAGCATATCATAGCCATTACTTAATACATCATGGCAAGGCTATCATGTATGTATACTTTAAGTTTCATGGTATTATTTAGTTTATGAAATGTTTATTCAGGCATAAAGATACTGCATCATTTGTATCCTTCTCCATGAGTACTTTGTAACATTTGTGATAAATGTAGACAGAAACACTTGAAGTTCACTAGTGCTTTCATAGGCCTATTAGTTTTTCAAAAATATATTTAGCATTTTTGCAATGAAAATGATTTTTTACTTTTCTTGTGACTGCTATGTACTATAACATGTTCATGCTATGTACCCATTTTCCACACCTGTAATAGTTAGTCTCTTCATAATTAAACTTATGTTGCTGCTACATTAATATAAAAACTTGTTTACCTTCTGCAGGATTTGACAGTAACCCATCTTTGTGTATTACATCAGTTTAAGCCTTATACTTCCTCCGCCATTGCTGTGTATCTCTATAGGTGGTCTTCGTGCTTAAGACAATCTTGGGTGCATTAGAAAATGTTAAACTTGATTCAGAAACTGACTTATTTTGGCATGCTTCACTGTTAATACCCTCTCAACTCTGTTGCTACATGCTTCATCCAAACCTGAACCAAGTTTACAGCTCAAAGACCAGCTTTACAGCTCAAAGCATGTTGTTTCAGTTCATTAATACACTGCATCACTGTCTAGTTGGCCTCTGATTGCAATTAAATCTTTCTTTAGTTACAAGCAATTTAGACTCAAAACGTTCTTTCACCTTGTTAATGATTTGGCCATAGGATTTATCTCTAGGTTTTACACTTCTGTGTTTTGATGCACACATAACACCAAGTAATGTTGCTATATCTCTCTCTAATGGAATGCCATTCATCACAAAACTAGCTAAATTATCTGTATATATCGATATCATGACTCTGCTGTGGTTTAACGTTATTTGATTCTTCTATGCTGAGCCATCAAAATTTTCATGTCAGCTTTTTCTTTATATGTTTTATATTTTGAATAAATGTATACAGTAATCAAGGAACAACTTTGAAATCCTTTTATTACTAGCAAGGGTGGATCACTGTCTTATACACAGTAAACACCCAAGCAAAGCACAAGGGAGGAGACAGAATTAGTAATACTGACCTGCAAACACTTCTTATGAACTTACAGTACCTTTACATCTGTTACTCAGTAGGTCTTTGAAGTAAGGAAGGATTCCTCAGTATTGGAGAGATGTTAAACCCACCTTTAAGGGAAAGGAGAATAGAACAAACCCAGTGTTATACAAACCATAAATCTTCTTTCTTGTTATAGACAATAATGGAGGATGTTATTTTAGAAAAGTTGGGACTAGAAGCAATATATCATCATGCATATGTTGAAAGTAAATCTATAACTATCTCTAACATAATATTCTATAATAATATAATAACATCTGTAAATAAAAAAGTGTGCTGTGATATGGTTTATATAGACCTATGTTTAGCCTCTGACAGGGTCATACACAAGCACTGATCAATAAATTAGGACAACTAGATTAATGTAATCTTGATAATATGGATATCTGCATGGCTTACAAATATGACATGGAAGGATACAGCAATTGTACAGGTGAAATTATGAGTTACAGTTAGGGTGTCCCACATGGCTCTATCCTTGGTCCACACTTGTTTAGATTGTATCTTTCATCTGCTGTGTTCTGTAATCTATATGCAGATGACATGAAAATGAGAAATGTGGTTACATATGTTGCAGACAGGGCATGGCTGCAAAAAAAAATGACTACATTTATTAATTAGAAACACGTTGAGAAATACAGGAAGAACTGAGCATATGGGATTTGGGAGTCATAGGTTAAAGGGTGAACTGACTCCCAGTTGTGGATTCATTTAAGGACCTGGGTATATAAGTAAATCCAGCTTTGAGTTTTTTTCTGATCATATCAACAAATTTGTTAACGATAGTTGCAAAACTATAGACTGTATAACAATATTTATAAAATCTGGAAATCAGAAATGATGAAATCATTGTTTGTAAGTTACATTAGACTTAAACTAGAATATGAAATAATAATATGGAAATCTTATAAGAAAACTAGCATGAGGAATTTGAAAAGAATACAGCACAAATACCAAAGGCATTCATGGATTTGATAGTTTAAAATTTCTGAACTTGTAGAATGTCTTGTGTAGATGTTTAAGATGAGATTTTATTTGGTAAATAAGGGATTTAGAGACGGCTATCTCTAAGTATGCTTAAGATTATCAAAGAGTAGTAGAGAATCATTGGGCAAACAGTTTACTGTAGTATATAGGAATGATACCTGGAATATATTACAAAATTATATTAAAGTAAGTACTAATTTACAAATATTTAAGAACTACTTGGACACTTATTATGTGAGTGACTGTTCTGGTATATTTGCAGGTTAGTACCACATTATTGGCCAAGCCTGAAATATTTGTATGCATGTATGTATAAATTGTCTCACCTCTCTGTACTGTCACTTTATATAAGAGTATGTGGTCTTGCTTCCAGAACCATTTATGAAGCTATGAAGCTATGAGGATATTGTGGCTTCATGAATGAATGCTGATACTGCATTTATGACTCAACTGAAATGCTGAAGTGGAAAGTAACTGTAACAAGCTACAATTACAAGAGCAAAGAAAAGCCTTTTTTATTCATCTTGAATTTTGAGAGGACTTTTTTTGCTTCTCAACTTTGACTTGGGGGTTGGCAGTAGTTTGAGGATATGCACAGAGTACCAACAGAGCTAACTATGATTCTGCTTGTTTCAACAGAGCTATGTGTACTGCTGAACAGAAAACAAACTTGAATAAAAATCTGTATTTACCAGGATGCAAAGATGGCCACCATTCTATAAGCACTGCAGTACTTCAGCTCTCCAAAGACCAGAAACAAAAATCACCTCTGCGGATGTACATTTGGAGTTAATCAACTAATTGACAGCAATTAATAATCTACTAGAAGTCAGCGATCTTATCGAGGAAAAAAAATTGAAAAAAAATACTTGGTGACAACAGGATTGGAACTGATTGCTTGGTTGATTCTGAACAGAGCAACAAACAAAGGACTGAATTACCACATTACTGAAACTTTTACTTGGTAATCATCTCTATCTGCAGCATTTCAAAATGTCAAAAGAAGATAAAAATATGGACACTACAACTACTAAAACTAAACTGTCAGCATTACAGTCTCCAGAGAAGGAATCCATATTTAAGAGACAGAAAACATTCAGACAGCAAGAAACTGCAAAAACAGGGGCATCAGCGAAATCTGATCAACAGGTTACGATGGAAGAAATTAAGTCTGCATTGTTGCCTATACAAGATGCATTACAAGACCTAACATCCCAAACACAAACATTTAGTGAGACATGTAATCAGATTCTAACAAGAATGGAGAAAGCAGAAACCAGAATAGCAGCAAATGAAGACAATATAGCATTGCTCACTAAAAGATCTGAATCACAAGAGGCTGATATACAAATGATGCAAAACAAAATTCTGGACCTGGAAGCAAGATCAAGACGTAACAACATAATCATCAGAGGGATCCCAGAATCAATCCAATATAATGAGCTGAACACTTCTATCATACAAATATTTGAAACATTACTTAAGGACTCTGTGGATGTTCAGCAAATTGTCATAGAAAGAGCACATAGAGCTTACAGGAATTCCCAAGCTTCAAATACACCAAGACCTGTGTATGTCAAAATATTAAACTTCCAGGATGTGAATAAAATACTTCTAACCATAAAAAAATCTGGAGGATCTATAATGTGGCAAAGTTATAAAGTTTCTATAACACAGGATTTACCAGCACAAATAAGACAGTCTAGACAAATGCTGGCTCCATACTGTAAGTTTCTAATTGACAAAAACATTAGATTTCAAATGAAATATCCTAACAGATTAATCTTTACTCTTGATGGCATTAAATACACTGTAAATACAAAAAAGAAGCCAGACCTACCTTTTTGAAGCTGTTTAAGGCTCTGCCACCGTCTGAAAATTGAACAGTACATCCTGGCTTTTTCCTGCATTAGAGTGAATGGGAGACTTCATTTACGAGAATCCGAGGCTTCAAAATCCTTTGTGTGTTCTTCTTTCTTCAGCAGGCCTGGTAATTCTCCGTTTTATCTTTTAATCTCGTCTTCCTAGCTGAAACACGAAGATTCCACGAAGTTTTATGGCTTCTGAGCTCCTGACCCACGAGGAAGCAGGAAACAAGGTAAAGGAAGCAGGGGGACCGTTTTGAGTGTGGTACAGCTGAGAGGTCCGTTCGCGAATTGGTTCCCCCGTCGTGAGCGCGAAAATTCGAAAATTGAACTGCCTGGACTGCTGCAACTGCTGGGAAGCAAGAAGAGCTGCTGTAAATCGAAACGAAGCTTTTTGGGACTTTTTTGATGCTAAAATGACTGAGAAATGATCAATGAGGTAAAATGTGTCTTGTATGGACAAAAATGTATGGTTTGGCTGTTGCTGTATAAGAGTCTATGGCTTAGTGGTAAATCCAGGTAATGCAGTCTATTTTTTGTGTTATTTTTTTTCTCTTTTTTTTTTTTTTTCTCTCCTTTGCAGGCTTGTTCTGTAACTTATTTAGTGAGTAAATAAGTGAATAAATAAGTATCTTTTAACTGTGTTCAGTTTGGGGAAAGGGGAGAACAGAAAAAAGAAAAAAATATATATATATATACATATAGTATAATTAGCAAACAGTAGTAGTAGTTGTGTAATATAGATGATGTCTAACTGTAATGATCTATAAAAATTAAATGCAATATTGTAGGAATGTTTTGAAGATAAATAGCTGACCTAAATAATGGCTTGTTTTAAACAAATGTATAATAACTGTGTGCTTATTAGGTGAACTGTTAGTTAAAAGGTTTTGGAACAAGTAATTATAATGCTAACATATTATTGCTGTATTTAAAGTTTGTTAAAAGTGAATTATTTGACATGTCAGGTACAATTAGTTTACATGAATATTAGGGAAATGTTCAGAGCTGTAGTTACTTGAGTGCGGTGTTTAGTAGGGAATGTCTGGGTTAGACTTTGTAGACGTAGATATAGTTGGTGTAGGTTTTGCATGCTATTTTATTGTTAGTTAATAGAATTAGTAGTTTAGCTACTTGGGGAATGTTATCCAATGTGAAAAACCTATGTTCATCCTGGTCCGGAGGAATAGTGGATAGGCACTGGGTAGGGATGGGATGGCTGTTTTGCTTCCAAAAATTCACGTAATGCCAACACTTGTCAATTTAAGGTGGAAAACAAAAATAGATACCATTATTCATCAATTCATAGTTTAGAATGTGGATAATAGATTCCTGGAATGTTAAAGGACTCCAGAACATGAAAAAGAAAGCTGTTTCTGCATTTGTTTTTAAATCAAAAGCAGGTTTTATTCTATTACAAGAAACACATTTGACTAATGACCAGTGGGAAACAATGAAGGACAAGAAATGGATTAGGAAGGTTGTAAAGGCGGAAGGGACTACGAATAGTGCTGGGGTGGCAATTATAATCAAGAATCAGTTTCAAGGAGAAATTTTGGAGGACAAAATAGATAAAGAAGGCAGATGGTGTTTGGTGGTTCTCAAAACTGAAAGTTTGGATAAGCCGATAGTACTTTTATGTGTTTATGCCCCAAATGTGAACCAACATCATTATATAGCTTCAATTTACTCTATTCTACAGTCATATAACAACTGTTACATAGTGATGAGGGGATTGGAATGCTTACCAAGATTCTAAAACTGATAAGTTGGGAGCTTCGACTGCTTTTAATAAGCAGGCAATGGTAGCGTTGAAAGATCTGAGAACGGATTTCAAACTATATGACCCTTTTAAACACAAACACATACAAGCAAAGGCAGAAAACTTTACTTTCTATTCTAGCTGCCATAAAATGTGGTCAAGAATTGATTTTTTTTAATTCCAGAAGTGTTCATTTCACTTGACCCTAGGGTTTCTAATCAAGCTAGACAGCTCTCAGACCATTCTAAAATAACTTTAACTTTAAAGACCGATATTTTGAATACTAAAAATCATGGTGGATATAATTGGTCCTTAAACCCATACCTATTAACCAAAGAAGATATAGTACAGGAAGTTAAGGAGATACTTAAACAATTAGTATACAATATACCCGTAATGAACATCCATTAGATATAGAATGGGCTACAACTAAAACTTTGTTAAGAGGATTATTTATTCAGAAAGCCACTTATTATAAAAAACTCCAAAATAAAGAACAACTGGATCTGGAAACTAAAGTACAATTATTGGACCAGGAGCTGATGAGTAACTACACTGAGCAAACAGAAATTGAGTTGTTAAGATGTCAGAAAGAGCTGTTTCTTATGCATAACAGAAAATTGACACTGTACGAACAAAGAAGTTTAGTTAAATATGCAAATCACATTCAAACTCCCTCGAAAGCATTAGCCCGTATTATTAATCAGACGAAATCGACACGATTAATTACCAAAATAAATCATAATAATACGTTATATACTGATAAGTTAGATGTCATGAAGATTTTTGAATCAATTTTTAATCAGATATATGGTGAGCAACAAACTCATGGGCATGATGAAGAGAGAAAAGAGTTCTTACAGAAAATTAATTTTCCCAAGATTGACGAGGATTCTCAGGGAGAATTGACTGCAATATTACAGTTGATGAAGTTCTAGAGGCAATTAAGAAACTAAAGACACATAAAGCCCCAGGACCAGATGGTATGACCTCTGAATTTTATAAATCTTTTAGTGGGATTCTGAGCACCGTACTTTCACAGACCTTTAATTATATCATTTCGAATGGCAGCAATGATCTTCATTTTAATGCCTCAAGAACAATTCTGTTATTGAAAGAGAATAGTGATCCCAAAAATCCAGACAATTATAGGCCCATATCATTGTTGAATATTGATATGAAAATCATGACATCTATTCTAGCTAGTAGATTAAAAAAAATAATAAACTTGATAATATCAGAAGAACAGGCGGGGTTTATAGATGGGAGACAGACTACAGACAATACATTAACTCTTCATACTTTAATATCTTATGCAAAGTATAAAAATATGAACATATATGCTTTAATAATTGATGCTCAAAAAGCATTCGATAGAGTTAATTTGGCTTATTTATTTGAAACATTATCATATTTCAATATACTTCAGCTTTTATTTCTATGTTAAGAAATTTATACAAGAATGCATACACTAGTTTATATATAAATCATGAATGTTCCAAAAGGATTCAAATTAAAAATGGAACTCGACAGGGTGCCCATTGTCTCCCATACTGTTTAATCTGTATTTGGAACCTTTATTTCTTCATATGAAACAAAAGTTTTTTTATAATTCTCCTGTACTTCTTGGGATAATGGTTAGGATGGCTGCTTTTGCAGATGATTTAAATATATACAGTACCACACCGGTGTCAGATACGGAAAAAATACTAACAGCAATACAAACCTTTGAGAAAATTGCTAATTACAAACTAAATTTAAAAAAAAAACAAAATATTCCCTCTAAAGACACCTACACCTTTTTCAATGCTACCATTGATAGGACGAATAAGGACAGAAGAAAGAATAAAATATTTGGGGATTGACTTTTCAACTGAAAATAGAGAATTTTTCATCAACAATATTAAGGCAACTGGAGACCGAATAACAATGGATTTGAAAAGATGGAGTAAGTTGAAGCTACCGATGATGGCAAGAGCAGTGATAATAAAAATGAACGTTCTCCCAGAATGCTATATATTTTAGAGCAGCACAACTTAAAATCACGAAATCCTTTTTCAAGCAATTTCAGATAGGACTGGGGAAATTTCTGTGGGAACCCAGGAAAACGAGAATATCCTATGAAAAACTGATGGCTCCTAAAACGAGGGGGGGTTGGATTTACCAGATTTTGAGAAGTATTATACAGTGATTCAGGCCAATAGGATTTTAAGGGTGTCTTACTTGGATAGTGAAAATAGAAAATGGATACCCAAATGGGTACTGCTAAATTATAAACATATAAAAGGGAAGAGAATTAATGTTAAAGCTGTACCATTTTTGAATATAAAAACATTGAGTAAATATGAGTTAATGGAACACATCAAGGTATGGGCAGTGGCGACTCAAACTCTGTTTGCCTCCTTGAACCTTTTAAAATATATGATGATGTTTCAACCGTTTGATGGAAATCCTAATATAACTATTGGTAATCAACTGATAGACTTAAAGAAATATCCATTTATTAAGGAATTAACTGTAAGGGATTTATACCCCTTCCTAGGAGTAGCGGTACATGATATCTTAAAAGAGATGAATCTTCCCATCTCTTATTTAATTATAATGAGGCAGTTAAAAGATTTGGCCATAAATTATTTTACCAGTTCTGAAATAAAAAAGAGGAACTAGTTATTTCAGGTCATCTGTGGGAAGCATTGCAACAAGATAGAAAATATATATCCTCAGCGTATAAAATGGCAAAAGAGAGAAAATATAATAATCATATTCTGTTATCCAAATACTGGAGAGAGAAATTGCCATCCCTAGACGACAGTAAAATAGTAGAGGCGTTTAACTTAACATTAAAATCCGTATCACTTCAAAACTGGTCTTTACTCAATTGATGATATTTAACAATGCATATTATACCCATCTTACACTTCATAAATTTGATTCAAAAAGTCACCTAAATGTCCACAGTGTGTAGATCAGACAGCAGACCTGTTACACATGTTCTGGAGTTGCAAGTGCATTTATAAATTATGGAATTCTTTAAAGTTACAACTACAAAAATGGGTTACCAAAACTCAACACTCTCCTGGGAATTTCTGATTTTACATATTCCACGGAGAATTTGGACAAAACAAAAAGATTGTAATTATGAATATTAGTTTACTAATGAAATTATATATAGCCACAAATTGGTTGAACCCAGCACAGGTGTCGTGGCAAAATTTCAGGCTGTTAGCGATTAAGCATATATTAGTGCACAAATTGTTAATTAGAAATAATAAGAAAAGTATAAACAGCATAAAAATTTGGGAACAAATCTTTAATATTAGTTTGGCGTGGCGGTTCCTATCCACTTTCCGTCAGGACATTCTGTATGTGTACCAACACATTCTTGGATTAGATAGAAAATGTAGAAATAATACAAATTATTGGCTTGAGTTGGTTTATAATTGTCTATTGTAGATGCTTTTATGTTTAATTTTTTGTGATTTTAATTTCCTGTACTTGGTTAAAATGATATTTATTCTTAATGTATTATAGGGAAATTCAAAATGGAACTAAAACATTGGAAGCAATATTGTACATAATGTAAATAGTGTGTGAAATGTATAATGGTTTGGCAAAACAATAAAAATGATTATTGAAAAAAAAAAAAAAAAAAAATCTGTATATAGAATTTTCTTCACCCAACATGCCTAGTTACATATATTTAAGCAAGAACCGACAAGGTGGTGTGGTATATTGAAGATTTACCTATGGTTGGTGTGGTTTAATCACGAGGGCAAAGCCTGAATGATTAAATAAAGCCAATCGTGGGTAAATCTTCAATATACCACAACCACCGAGTCAGTTATTGCTATTATACAATGACATTATTTAAGAAAAAAAATACTTACTTTTCTTATCTTTGTATAATGGCGCATTACTGTTCTTCTGCCGGTGGTGGTGTACTGCTTCCTTGTGTTGATGTATTGCGCATATGTATGGGACTTGCATTCCCACACATACCCAGTACATCAATGCTTTGAAATGGAAGCAACGGAGAAAAGAAAGTCTCCGTTGCTCCGTTTTTTTTTTTTTTAATTAAAAAAAAGTTTTAGATACCTTATACCAATGGAAAAAAGTTCAGATGACCGGACCTTTTTCCATTGGTATATTGTGGAATTTACAATGGGCACGCCAGCCAATCAGTGGGCACGTTTTGGAATATTAATGGAGGGTCATTGTATAATTAGTTTTAAATAACCATAATATATTGTTCCATTATTTGATGCACAGAAAAGCCTGAATATTTCAGTTCCTCTGTCATGTGCAGAATTGATACATTGTGCTTTTGTGTCTTTGGGGCTTGCAGTTCACTTTTGTCAGGCTAGGAGAGTCACAAATTACAGACAGGAGAGTGCATGACAAACAACCAAAAAAACAGTGTGTGTGTGGTATCATCAAATGGTCAAACAAAACCAGAAACAGCAACCAGTTTATTTGTATATCTACAAACTTTTAAAACTGAAAGGGAATATCTACAAGTATAGATTGGGAGCCAAAAGCCTAATGAGTTGTTGAGCTACTAATGGCCGACTCACTGAACTGTTTTGCCTGCTCAGCTTTTTACTTAATTTCTATTCCAGGAAATATGCTTGTCCTGACTTACATAAATGGTCTGCAGTTGCTCTGCCATTTACTGAATGAATATAAGATGTTGCAATGTAAATTTCCACAGAGGATTCAGACACAAATGAGGGCATGTCCATTTTAATAATTAACTTTGAGAGAAGTAAAAGATCAGATATTAAGGCATACTCTAATGTTGACAGGATTACCAAAGACAGAACATTTTTTATGGCAGACTACATAACTGACCTTGAGCAAAGACATAGTCAGATATATAATTATAATATGGTGCTTGAGATGCAGTGTTTGTTTTTAAGCTGTTAGATACTGCAAGCTGAAATGTAAAATATAGGCAGTTAGAGCTTTATCTAAGGGAAGTAGGCCCTAAACCACACTTTCATATGTAAGGCAACAGGCACTGCAATTATTAGCAATTAGAATGAATGGGGGGGGGGGTGCTGAGAAAGCAGTTAGTGGAAACAGTAAATGGAAAACATTAGGCATTGAATGGCTATTATCCAAGTAAAATCATAGAACCTATGGTGCTTGTCTTATACTCCTATTCCAGTTTAAATATATGAGTGAGTATACCCTTAATATTTAGGAGGAAGCCATTGTGGTTCCATGGCTATATGATGAGGGTACCTGTGCAGCTGCAAATAGGTATCCTGTAAGTTTAGCAAATTTGATTAGGAAAAGCTATAAGACAATTATTCTCCATTTATTGCCCGCTCTATCAAACATCCGTTTGATGTCACTCAACATGGATCTCTTTTTCTTGCTAAAATAACCTATTAAACTTTCATTTAAATCTTACTGACTCTCAGGACATAAAACTTTCTACTGATGTCCTTTACCTGAACTTAACAAAGGAATTTGACTCTGTTCCTCACTCATTAATCTTGCATACTAAGTTGTCGTGACCACCAACTCTTATCTGACATCTTGGGTTGCAGCCTGCCTCCACAACAAGAAGTGCAGGACTGGAGTTGGGAACACATTATTAAAGGAGAAGATGATTTCTATAAGTATTCTTCAGGACTCAGTTTTATGCCCTTCACTGTTTGGTTTGTTTATGACATTATTTCCTATTGGTCATTATATATATGGCTTAATAAATTGGCTGACAATACCAAGATGGGAACGTTAGAAACGTTCAAAAACAGGAAAACTTGCAATGATGTCTGTCACATAATACCATGGCACATTCTATTACAGCAAAATGTAAAGTTCTCCAGTTGGTATAGGAAATGAAGAATATCTATATGCTTTAAACCATGAACTATTGCCTGAGTCAAAAACAGTTAAAGACCAGGGAGTAGTAACTGATAATTGTATAAAATTTTTAGTTAATGCTATTTCCATTGTAAGGAAATATTATAGTCTAATGAAAAACATGTTGCAGGCCATTAGTGGTAAGGGTAATGTACTGATTCTATTATATAACATCTCACTTAGGCCATATGTATAGTATGTAGGTTTGCCTGCATTTATAATTGTTCATTTTTTTTTTAATTTAGAAGCAGAAAAAAATGGTACGTCAATACAACCAAGTTTAGTTCAAAATCACTTTTAATAAAATAAGAAAACAAGAAAACAGAACAGATAAGCACTTTCAGGCTATCAGCCCTTCATCAGATCTACTTCTCTAACACAAAGACAAGCCCTAAAAAAGACAAGACTATAACAGGCATTAACAATCCAGCCAATCAGGATCTTACAACAGAAGTACTTAATAGGGCAATTAATGAAGCAATTTCCATGCTCTCAATGCTGGCTTTAAAGGGACAACCCCATTCAAGCCTGGTGGTCTATCAGCTTGTAACTTCACTACCCATCTCATCTCTGCCATCTCTGTGTTATGCATGATGTCACCTCCCCTTTTGTCCTTAAGTACCAGTTGTATAGCCAAAAATGTAAAACAATGTCCTGGGCAATCTATGATGTGTTTAGCAAGAGCATTAGTTGAATTGTTCAACCTATTATCACTAACATGCTTCAGGATTCTGTCTTTAAACAGCATATTAGTCTTGCCTACATAAAAATGAGAGCACTTAGTGCAAGTAGCAAGATGCACTAAATTCTGAGTTTTGCAATCAACTCTCAGTTTTAAACAAGTTGTTTTGAGTCATGTTAAATTGGGGGTGAGTGAACATAATACCCTGATATTTGAGATTATAATTGACTTTAATTTCAGTTTCAGGGAAATAGAATTCCTTATGTCCTAGAGTATTTATAGGGAATATGATGGATTTATTAGAGTTAATCACATAATTACATATTTTTGAGAATTTTTCAATGGAGTTTAGTGTCTTATTCAAATCAGTATTAGGGAATTCAAAATAAATGTTAAGATCATCAGCAAAAGCTGTATACGTTATTGGGACTTTGGAAATATTCATAATATGGTGGTAAGTTCTTTTAAACAGCAGATGTTCTATGTATATATTGAGCAGGTAAGGTGATAGTGGGCATCCTTGCCTTGTACCATTCACTATTTGAATAGGCTTTGATTGCTTTTTATGTATAGATAGTGTTGTTGTGGCATTTCTGTATAAAGCCCTAACCATGTTTATATAGCCCTCAGGAATACTAAATTTATTGAGTATATTTAATAAAAAAATCAAAATTTACTCTATCAAAAGCTTTGGTTGCATCTACTGACAGTGCATAGCTAGGGCATTTATCATTCGCTTTTAAATTAATGATTGAATCAATAGTAAGTGTGTTGTCATATATTTGTCTGTTGTTCATAAAGCCTACTTTCTCAGAAGATATAATGTGAGGTAGAATCGGTAGAATTTGTTTGACTCTACTAGCTAGTGTTGTAGAAAGAACACCTATGCTCCTCAGACACACACCCCATCCACATCAACCTTCATGGATTTACCCAGATCATAAATACCCCCACCAGAACTGGTAATGCCAACCAAAAAGAAAGTATTTTAGATTGGATTCTAATAACCCAACTTCCTGTCTACGCAGCCTTTATATCATGCACGCCTTCCCACCCCCAACTAGCTACGGCAAGACAACATCACCCGGAGTCCGGGGTTCGGAAGCCGACCAAAGCATGGCAAGGCCTCTTCACCCTTACTTTGCACATTTTTTCCACACACCCAGGGGTTTGTTTCTCTCAGGGCTCAGGTCAAATGCCGCAGCAGCTTTCAGCGCGCACAGTCCCAGTCGGCACGTCAACCTTGAAAAGACCTCGGCAATGGTTTTGATTTTTGATCTACCATACCTGTCTGGGACCCCACACCCACACTGGTCACCAGGCTTCACCAGGCAAGCGGCCCCGCCGGCGGCTGTTGTAGATAAGCGTAATACATTCTACTCTCTTCCCCTCTTTAATAAATAGCCAACCACATACATATAAAGCCGGGACTGCCCCAAATGACCTAAGCGATCACCTAATTACATATATAAAGAAAAATAAAATTGGCCTCAAAACAACTCCTATGTACAGGTCAATTAGAAGCAGGAAGAAATTTGACCTTTCAAAATTTCAAGAAGAACTCAGAGCCCATAGATGGACAGAACTTAAATATCTCCCCCTAGAAGAAGCAGTATCTAAATTTAATACTACCTTCCTAGCCATACTCGATAATCATGCCCCTAAAAGATTAATCAAAACAAAATCAAACATTGCACCCTGGCTAACAAACGAAACTATAGCTAAAATGAAAAACAGAAACAAATCATGGGATATATGGCGGGCAACCAAACTACCCCAAGACCACATCCGATTTCAACAATTAAGAAATGTAACAAAAAAATCAGTAATAGCTGACAAAAAAAATTATTACAGCCAACTACAAAACAAACACCAAAACAACCCAAAATAATTTTGGGCCGGTCTTAATAATCTTCTCCACTCAGGCAAATCCTCTACTCCTACCCCAGAACAGGTATCCGATAAAACCCCAAATGAAGTAGCCAACACCTTCAACTCTTTCTTCATGAACACTATTCAAACCTTAGCTAACCAACTATCAGCTACCCATTGTTCAGTGAAAGAAGTTCATCCAGAAACTAAACCAAATTTCTATCTACAAGCCGTCTCCACTTCTACTATAAGATCCTTACTTCAAAAACTTAATCCTACCACCCTCTCCGCTGACCTCCTCCCAGCCGAATATTTACAAAAAGCTTCAGATGTCATTGCCTACCCGATACCCATACTAATTAATCGCACCATCTCTGAATCTAATATCCCCTCTATATGGAAAACATCCCATGTCATACCACTTCATAAGGGAGGTAATTCCACTGACCTATCTAACTATAGGCCAATAGCCATTATGTCCCCACTGGCCAAAATTATGGAAAAATGTATACATAAACAACTCCTACACTATCTTACTCAGAATAATCTACTTACCAACTCACAACATGGGTTTCGACCTAACCACAGTACAACTACTGCTCTACTCTCCTTTACGGACACAATTAACACCAACCGTAATAACAAAAAAATATCATCTGCGCTCTTTCTGGACCTCTCTAAAGTCATCGACATGGTCAAACACCAACTACTTCATAATACCCTAAAAACCCTATAACTGGACAACCTAACCTTTGGCTGGTTCCGTGCATACCTCTCAAATAGGAAACAAGCTATACTCTGGGATAATCAACTCTCTGAACTCTTACCTAATACCATGGGGGTTCCACAAGGATCCATACTGGGGCCACTTCTTTTTTCAGTTTTTATTAATGACCTACATACAGCCATCCCTGAGGCAACCTGTGTGCAATATGCCGATGATTCGACCTTAATCTGTTCCGATACATCTCTAGGGAATATATTGGACAAAACCCAATCCTGCTTCACAGCTGTGGAAAACTGGTTATCAGGGTGACAACTAATTCTAAATCCTAAAAAAACCAAATTGCTTCTTTTTCATCCAACCTTAAAACTTCCCTTTACTGACTTCACCATTCAATCAAACAATGGGACAACCATCTCACCTGACCCCCATACTAAGTTACTAGGTGTTACCATAGACAATAAACTTAGATTTGATACACATATTAATAATACTATCAAAACCATGAACAAGAAACTAGGGTCACTATATAGAATTAAAGCCTTTCTAACCCCAACATCAAAAACAACCATTGCCCACACTCATTTACTATCTACTCTCTTATATACTTCCCCAGTCTTCACCAAGCTTAATAAAAGTGAACTAAATAAACTCTCAAGTTCATATAATCACATTGCCAGATTTGCTACTGGCACTCCACATAGAACGCACCACTGTAATAACCTGAAAGCCCTTGGATGGATAGAACTCCCAAACCTTCTACAGCAAAATCAACTTATTGAGGCATTTAAGTTACTTACACACCCGGATAAAGCTCCTGCACTAAAGGGCCTAATTACACCATATAACAACCTAAATAGCCTACGTTCTGCAGATAGGCTTCTTTTACAAACTGTCAAATCCCATAATGCAGGAGGTGATGCTCTATTCGCTAACATCACTGCAAAAAATTGGAATTCTCTTCCCTCTAGCATTACTACCATTACCTCCTTACTCCTCTTTAAAAAAAGTCTACTCCAATATTTCAAATCACAATGGCTCTGCCAATGTTCTTTCCCAGATTAATTACCTCTTACCCACTTTATAAATCTTACTTCTCTTTCATTTGTTTCTCATGGTACTCACCATGACCCTTCTTATTATTTGATCTATCCAACCAATATTTCTCCTCCCTGAAACTCTAGTTACCTCTCTATTGAGGCTTAGCGAGCTGAAATGGATATAAGTTTTCTGATTAAAATTATACATGTCTTCTTCACTCAATGTAATATATATCAATTTGTATGTTTCCTATGTAATAAAAGATACCTTATGTTTATGTAATAATTTGTATACGTGGAGCTTTTCTCCCCGGGCCTCCGCTGAAAATGGACATGTATCCAGTCGGATTATCCCGGTCAACAAATGTAAAATAAATAAATAATAAATAAATTTTAATATCAATATTAATGAATGCTATCGGCCTGTAGTTATTTGGGTCTGATGCATCAGATTTGGGATTTGGTATAAATATAGTTTTTGAGTTATTGATACACAGGTTTTTGGTGCCATACTTTATTATGTATCTGTATACTTTCAGTAGTATAGGAGCTAACTGTTTCTTGAAAGTCTTGTAAAATTCTGCCATGTAACCATCAGGCCCTGGTTATTTACCTGGTTTCAACTTATTTACAGCAGCAATGATTTCTTCTACACTTAAGGAATCTTTAAGATTATTTATTTGTGTCTCATTCAGTACTGGAAATTGTAACTCTTCGGTAAATTGATGAAATAATGACTCATTAAACTGGTCTTAGGGGCCATATAGTTTTTGGTATATCTCTTCAAAAGCCGCAGTGATCTCTTCATCTGTCTCTAAAGTTTTGTTATTATAATTTAGTTGCTTTATTTTGGTAGGAGGATTCTTAAGGTTTATGATTCTTGCCAGTGCTTTTGAGGGCGAATGAGCCCATTTGGCATATTTGTGGAGGAGTTTAATTTCATTGACTGAGTACTGTTGTGTTTCACATAGTTGTTCTTGTAGTGTAACCATTTGACTTTCAAGTACTGGCGAATAATTTATTTGCAGTTCTGACTCTATATTTTTTAATTTTGATTCTATTAATATGACTTTTTCTCTGTTTAATTTTTTATAGAAATCAGCTTTTTGAATTAATATACCCCTACTAGTGGCTTTTGTAGCTTGCCATTGAATGTCAAATGTTGTATGGTATATCTACTACTTCTAGGTTGTTATAAGTTTGGGTAAGAATGTCTATGATATTTTGTGAAACATCTTTAAGCTTTAGTAAGTTAGTATTTAACATCCAGTTCATAACTGTTTGGGGTCCTTGGACTGAGTTCCCCAACTTTAGTGCAATATTTATCTTTGCATGATCCGATATTGTCCTAGGTTCACTATTGTATGTGACTGTATTATATAATAAGATTTCAGATATTAAAAATACATCTATCCTAGACCAAGACTTGTGATATGGTGAATAATAAGTGAATTTACTAGTAGTTATACTATTTCTATAGTTTTCAAATGGGTCAGCTAACTTAAAATCTTCCATGATTTCAGCTATTAGTGTAGTAAGCTGAACTGATTGCTTGTTATTCTTATTTGTCCTATCAAGTTCTGGATTAATTAGCATATTCCAGTCACCTCCTATGATATAGAAGTAATTAGGATAGTTGTCTAAGATTCTGTATATCTCGTATAGATAAGTTATTTGATGCAAACATGGGGCATAATCATTCAGGACTAAGAAAGGTTTTTTAAACGGGTGGCAGTTCGCAAGTAAAATAACACCATCTACCATTTGGGTCACAGCTATCTTTCCATATATTACCATCAAAAGATTTTTTAACTACTATGGCAACTTCCCTAGAAGCCGTACTGTCACCAGCAGCAACAGTATATTTCACCCATTTTTTTGTATCTTTCTCCCATTGCACTTTCAACATATGCGTTTCTTGTATGAAAGTTATCTCTGCCTTAGATTTAAAAATTAAGTGCATTAATAAATTCTTTTTTTTCTTATCTTGTAAGCCCTTTATATTCCATGAATCCACAGAGATCATCTAAAGGGTATAATACACAGATTGCTGGCTTTCAGAATAAGTTGATATATATATATAGGGACAAAATAACATTTCAAAATTATTAGAATTTTTTGTACATATCAATGGCGTGGGTATAAGTGTGACATCACTCCCTTTCAACCCCCCCCGTGCATACCCACGCTAGCCTACTACCTGAAAGAGAGGTAAAAGGAATATTAACAACTATAATACAAAAGGTTTCTGTCATTCTAAGTCCCAGCAATAAAACATCACACATAACAGCATGCCCACACAAATCATGTGTAAAAGATATGCATTCTAACCCTTTGTTCATTTGAAAATAATTAAGCTGAGCATATTTTAACTGAAATTTATATATCTAGTTTAATAGACAAATAGCAATCTAATCAAAATATAGTACAAAGCAAACTATCGCGATTTAATTGTGTTCACACATAGAAGAGTAACAACATACACAACTGATTTTACCTTAATATAGTTTTGTCAAACAGTGTTTGCATGTTCCTTGTTATGCTGGTCATATGTACATTCCTTTTATAAATATATATATATATATATATATATATATATATATAGAGCAGTTCTTTTACTTGTTGGGTCTGTGTTTACTGCTACATTTATATCCCTGGGTGTCCATTTATCATGTAAGAATCAAACATATATACAAAAAAATAAAAATAAAAAAAACAGCATTGTGATCATAAAAAGAAAGAAAATATGAGACAGAAAAACAAAGAATCCCTATATATTCTCTGCTGTACAAGATTGCTATGCTTACACTTGATGCATACTTATTTTAAAGCTTAAGAAAGCATATTTTAACACTATGTAAAACAACACAAACCTGACTACAATGGTTTGCTTTTCCTAGTATGGGCTGAGTATTTATTGCAGCTGCAACAGCTGCTACAGTTTCTAACCCAGAAGATTTTATTAGTCCAGCTTGTATATATTCAGGAAGGAACAAGAAAAAAAAAGCAGCACCTATATATTACCATTTGTATATAATCAATTAACCTGTGGTACTATTTCTAGGCTAGATTTACCTTCCGTACACCATATACACGAGAATTTTCACTTTTTGAGTCAGGAAAAAGTAAATCCACAGGTATTCTGTTATGTGAGAGCCTTACTTTTGTTTTAATTTGCAAACGCTGGTTTTCTGAGATGTTTTGGGCTTGAATGGATACCATAGTTTTTCCTTTGACCTCAGCTGATTCATTGTTGCAAAGGATTCTGGGTAATGTAGTTAATTCGCGACAGTGTGGAGACGCTCCCTAAGCTGTAGTTGGAGTGCCCAAATGAAAAACAATGAATCTAAGCAGAAAACAGGTATTTTAGGTATTTTACCTTTGTCATTGAGAGAATGAGTATGCCAAAAATACACAGAAGCATACAGTCTTTGTACTAGAAGCCCGTTTGTGCAAAAAAAAAATACTTCATGGCAGTTCTTTATAAGCTTTGAGAAAAGCTGTTTTTGCTTGTTCTTTATTTTTAACTGCATAATTTAAGCCATTGTATTGAAATTGCAGAGTTTCTGGGTATTTCATTTGGAATCTAATGTCTTTGCTTACTAAGTAAGTGCAGTATGGTGAAAGAGATTGTCTTAACTGTTTTATCTGTAGAGGCAGATCCTGAGCAAAGGTTATCTTGCAGCCATTCCATAGAATATGTTTCCTTTTTTTTGCAGCTTGAATTATTTCTTGAGCATGTGCAGCATTTAGAATTCTTACATATATTTGCCTGCTGCCATCCAGGGTCTGAGATTTTCTCAGAGCACGGTGTATTCTTTCAATAACAATTTTTTTGGGATAGTTCTTTGTTTTCAAGAAGGAGACTGAAGATTTCCTTTACTACATTAGCTAGCTGTGACTGTTCATATTTTTCTGGGATGCCTCTGATCAATACATTATTTCTCCTTGCTCTAGCTTCCAGATCAATCAGTTTTTGTTGCATTTCTTTGACTGAATTTTCAGTGATGGAAGAAGCTTTCTGTATTTCTTCTATCTTTGTCTCATTACTCAGTATTCTAGCCTCATTTTTGTCCAGTCTGGTTATTATTTGATCCAAGTTTTTGCCAAACGCTGTAAGTTTTGAAGAGAAAGATTTTATTTCTGTTTGCAGAGGCATTAAAGCTGCTTTTAGTTCCTACATGTCAAAAGATTGATCAGTTTTTGGTTTCATTTGGTTCTTTGACACTTCGGCTTGAGATTTGGTAGTTTTCTGCCTCTTAGTAATAACTTCCTTGTCTGGAGAAGCAATTTGAGATAGTCTTGTTTTAGATGTGTGTGTTTCCATTTGGTCCATTTTTCTTTGTTGTGTGAAAGCTTGCTTCTTTTCTTATTTTTTGTAATTGCTACTTACTGCTTGCAGGCCCAGGCACATGTACAGGAGTCACTGCTTAGTCATCACCCAGATCCAAGGTATGCATTTCTTATTTTTACACTCAGAAGATAAAAATAAGCTTCACTCAGGTAGCGACTTCGGTTTAATTATGCAGGAGTTGATTTTTTGTAGATTTACACTATAGCGGTAGCCTTAGATGAGGTTAGATTTGAATTTAGTAGTTGGAGCAAGCTGAAGTGTGTGCAGTCTAGCTGGTGGCCATCTTAGAATCAATTCCCAAATATTTATACACTCCCTCTTGCTCAAGTTCTTTTATATTACATTCTTGTCCCAAACTGATGTTTTCCTTGTTCTGCAGTTTTCCTATTTTAAAGGCTGCTTTTGCACATTTATCAAGACCAAATGACATTCTTATATCATCTGAAAAAGTTTTGACAACTTACAGTTGTATTTTCAGTTCCTCATCTGATAAGCTATACAATTTTAAATCATCAACAAAGCGAAGAAGAGAGGTCTTTGCACTTTGTTTTCTAGGAGATAATTATATCCATGGCCTAAGCTGTCAAGTAGACAGCTTAATGGGTTAAGGGCAAGGCAGAATAGCAGTGGTGACAGAGAGTTAAACTGGAATATCTCCCTTTGAATTTTTATCCCTGGGATAATAATTTGTCCTTTATCATGGCTTAATTGCAAACTGGTCTGCCACTGTTTCATGGTCACTGGAATGTAGTTGATCAGTGTATGGTGTATCTTATATATTTTTAAGCACTCTTTTATCCATGAATGTGGGATACTATCAAATGCTTTTTTGTAGTCAATCCATGCCATCCTTAGATCCTTCCCCTTTTTACAGTTCTCCACTATGACTTTTTTAACAACAAATGATCCTTTGTTCCATATGACTTTCTTTTATTGCCCTTTTGTTCTACTGCCATAATTGAGTTTTCTTCTAAGTGACTATAAACTCTGTCGACATCAATTCCCATGTATAGTTTATACATCATTAGAAGACAAGTTATTGATCTGTATTTTTAGGGTATCTTGCAGGTTCACTCTTAAGTAGGAGAACTGTTTTCCTGTTGTTAGCCAGGTTGGTGTCTGTTCAGGGTGCACATATAAATAGTTCTTACTCATAGCTAAATCTCTATGCAAAGATGTTAATACTTTTAACCAGAAGTTAGGTACTGCATCTGGGCCTGGGGCTTTCCAATTGAAGGCTTTTCTTAACTTTGTTTTAATCTCTCTGGCTGCTACTTCATCCCATTTCATATCCTGTACCTTTAAACTTCTTATTCTTTCTTTTACTTCTATCCATTTTGCATCTTTGTTATGTTCCACAAGATCTTCATAAATACTTCTCCAAAATGTATTTATTTCTTCCTTTTCTGGTGGTCTTTCAATTCCTTTTACCTTGTTTTCCATTTCTCTGTAAAACTTTTTTTGGATCACCAATAAATTGTTTTGTACTTTTCCTTTGTATTTATCTGGGTATCTTCTAAGTTTTTCCACCTGAACTGAGATTTTTAGCTTGTTATTTGCGATATTGCATGATAGATCCTGGTCTGTTCTAATACTGCGCATTGCTTTTATTGCATCTATCTTTCTTAGTATTTTTGCTGATCTGTTCCCTCTTCTATATTTTTGTAACAGTGACACTTCTTGCCTTGATTGTTTTATAGTTTTCTTTATTCGATACTTCCATGATGGTATTTCATTTTTCCCCTTCCTTTCCTTCACTACCCTGTGTTCTTGTGGCAGAACTTTATCAGTTATATATTTAGCTGCACAGTAATATATCCTGTTTACGTCTGTTATATTGCATGGATCTCTATGGACAGTCCTAATTATTGTGTTCATTTCTTTTATCAAACTTCTGACCTTCTGGATTTTATTGACATTCTGCAGTCTATTTCTTTCGTTTATCTTAATATGTCTATCTATATCTATTAAATCAAGCAACTTTTTCTCTTATCTCGTTTTCTTCTAAACTGAGGGCACATTTTTTATTTTCAGTTTCCTGCAGGCATTCTATGGGAAGTTCTATAGCATCTTCCTGTGGCACATTCTCTTCAATTTCATCCTCTGCCATCCGTTGCTCTGTCATATGGGAATTCACTGGCCTATCACTCCTCAACATTGACTGTGTCAGAGTTTCCACAGTTTCCTGTTCCTTCCCTTGCCGTTCAGCTTCAAGCGAATGTTTATACTGGTTTCCTGTGGAAGGCTTCAAAATATCTTCATATGGCACCTGACCAATTGCTTTTCTATTCCACTGGTTTCCCCTTAATTTGGCTATCCATTGCTCTATCCTGTTGTGGTGCTTTCTGAATTAGCTTTTCTGCACTGAATCCTTCATTTTGCAGGTACTCTATAACCTCAGTTTCTATTTCTTTAACTTCTCCATTACTAATCTCCTTTTCTATTTTCCTCTTTGTCTTCTTATTTTTTGTATTGTGAAGTTTTCCATATCCGGATTCCTTTGCCTATATTTCTCTTCAAATATCTTTGGTGCTGCTCTTTTTGTATTGGTTAGTTTTGCTTTCTCCTTTGCATAAATATTACACCATATTAAATCTCTTTTTCTTTCCCATGTCCATATTTTTCTTCAGATGTCTCCTGATCTTCCTGCTTCTCCTTACTTTGTGGACTCACTCCATGTTGCTGTGATGTAACCTGTATTAGACCTTCTACATCAAATCCTTCACTTTGCAGGCACTCCATAACTTCAACTTGTATTTTTTTACTTCTATTTTACCAGTCTTCCTTTCTACATTCCCTATTTGTGATATTATTTTCTTTATTGTGAAATTTTCCATATCTGGATGTCTTTGCTTGCATTTCTCTTCAAATATCTTTTGGGCTGCCTTCTTTATATTGATTAATTTGGCTTTCTCCTTTGCATAAATACTGCACCATATCAAATCTCTCTTTCTTTCCCATGTCCATATTTCTTTTTTATACTTTTCAAAATCTCTAGGTTTTGTTCTTTATATTTTCGCACTTCCTCAGATGCTTCTTTTTTCCAAACAGATCAGTGTTTCTTGATCTGTATACTGTTTTTCACAAATCTGTTGTATTAATGAATACAGATTTTTATTTATTTTATTTATTTATTTTACATTTGTTAACTGGGAAATTCCGACTGGACCAGGTCCATTTTCAGCGGAGGCCTGGGGAGAAAAGCTCCGGCATCAAGTTATACAAATACAGTACATCCAGCATAATACACAAAATGGGTTACATCATGTATGCTGAGCATAGTACTATAACAAGAAATTAATAAAACACTGCAGGTAAAAGAAGATATAGAATATAGGTAAAAAGACAATGTCAGTTATACATTGGTAAGAGAAGAAAATATATCAAGTAAGATTCTACAGTTAAAAGTACCCTTTTAGATGACAAAGTTTACAGGGGATCAGAGATCCAGCATGTGATCAGAGAGGAGTTTGGGGAGTTAATAGCAGTGTGGGTAGAGTTATGTGATACAAGGGCATAACCAGGTAGTAAGAATATGCGATTTGAGGGAGTTTCTGAATATGGATGTGGAGGGAGCAGTGGACATGGATAGGGGAAGAGGTCCAATTTCTGACAATGGTATGGGAGTAGAGTGCTTTCCCAGCATTATAATTATTATTTGAAGCTTCTGACAGTTTTTCTTGTAGAAGTATTTTTTTCCTCTAATTTCTCTCTTAATAGTTTTGTATATCTTGTGTCTGGAAATTTTGGGCTTTTCGCATAATAGTAGCAATACATAATATCTTTCTTATCTGCAACAGTCTACTTTATCATTTTTATGGCTCTTCTTTGGCCTATCAGTTTTTGTGATTTTTGTGGACTACTACTTCCTTCTACAAAAGGGGGGGGGGGGCATCCTCCCTCGCCTGGCCCCATTGTAGGAATGTTTTTGTATTTTGAGGATTCTGCACTGTCATCTTTTCCAGTCCTGGCACCAGTGTGCCTTCCAGGATTGGGCACTTTTTTATCCTGGGTCTTGTGTACCCAGCTATCTTTTTAAATTTTAACCTACTTCTGTCCATGATATATGCTATATAAATACAGTCTAAATATCAATATAGTCTTGGTGAGATTTTGTGAAAAAACGGGTCCACCTCGTGAAGGTACTCACCAAGACTTGAGGATGAATTCAGTTTCAGTAATACTACTCTCCTTTGCTTGCTGACTTATCATCTCTCCATTCGAACCCCAAGTTCAATACTTGAATGGACTTGAAGGACATTTTCAAGACAAATAACTAGGGTAAGGCATCTGCAGTATGACAGGTTAAAATCCATAAATCTGTATTCAATACACTGTAGATTACTAAGGGGAGATGTGATTGCTATATTAAATGTTTTGACAGTGAATAATTGTCATCTAACATTGGAATTAAATTGACATTTCACTGCCTAGAAATGAGGTATACATAGTCGTTAGTGGAAATAGTCATGTTCCATTTTAAGAGTAACAGCTTCTTCTTCAGAAATTGAAGTTTCACACTTTTGACAATGGAGCTTACAAGCTACAATTCAACATTATTAAACTCAAAAAATTAATTAGGACCCCAGTAAAATGCATCCAATGATTCTAAAACATTGCACTTAATGTGATCCTTAAATAACTGCTGCATAATTCCTCAACCAAATCAAGACCAATCATCTTTTAATTAATTAGAAGAAATACTCATTAAAGTGTATATTCTATTAAATTATATGAAAATAAACACCATGGAGGATAAAGAAAAGAAGCATGTGTAAAGAATACTAACCATTTAAAATGGTACAATGAAGAGGGCAAAATAAGGAGAGAGTAATGGAGGCAGAAAAGCCTAACAGGAGGAAGTAGGTAAATGTAGTACAGTCTGCAGTCCTCAAAGCCTAGACTGGAAGAAGGATGATTTAGAAGCAGTGTGGTATGCAGTATGTGATAGTGAACCAGTTGTGGCTGGTATAACCAAGGCTTAGGTCCAGTATAAGACAGGATGAGACATTGTGATTCCAGTAAACAGAATAGGTTATACAGCACATCAATGAATGGCATGGCATGTTTATTAATTAATTTCATTTGGTAATTGGCCTTCTTCAGGTTTGACCAAAGTTACATAGGAACAACAGCTAAAATGTCAATAAGCATTTTGATACAGTATTGCTACAATCAGTATAATAAATATAAAATTTTGGTGATAACTACAGACTGATCAGACATTTTTGACTATGTAAAGAGATACTTATTTTGGCTACATTAGAAACAGTAACACTTTGCTTTGCTCCTACAGTCTATGATTACAATAGAAACAATGATAATTTGCTTAGTTGCATTAGTTTGTGAGTTAAAAGAGTTGTTAGGCAAATAGATAATAAACTTCTATAAATTACATAAAGCCTTCAAATATTTTGTGGAACAATTAGGACAGGTTAAGACAGGTGAGGAAGCGGAGTCATTCACAGGTGATATTTTGTTGAAAACAGGTACAGAAAAGACTTATAGTAAAGGCTTTTGAAAATTTGCTTGGGTTACCATTGAGTGAATATTTGGTGAGTTGGATTTCCAGACTGCTGGGTCATATTTGGAGAAGGCATACTCAGTACTATTTCATGTAAATAGGGTCTATGAAGAATGTTGTAGCCTGCTGTCTGATTCTGTTGTGATAGTCTGATGGTTAAAGGCAGGCAAAATTAATTACTGAGGACATTACAAAATGTGCTTGCAAATAGGAAGGTGGAGCAAAGTGTATTATTAGGTAGGGAATTTGTAATTGCCAAGCAATGACAATGGTAATTATTTTTGTCTGAGAGGTATATAAACCTATCTAGTTTGTTTTGGGCCAGTTGATGTGTGTGAGGTACCTAGAGAGACCTCTGAGGAGAGCATATTCAGGTTTTGGCATGGTAGAAAAAAATTAAAGGAGATGAAGACTATATCCGGAAAGGATTATAGGGGGATGCTGTAGGTTAATCTGAGATGGATAGGGTGAAAATATGGAAAAAGGGACAGGGCAGCTGAAGGAAGAAGGGGATGAGAGGTAATCTGCTGTCAGTTTCTTAATAGTAAAATTCATAGGGGCAAAAGCATGTCATTTTGACTCCTCTACAGTTGCCCACTTAAGTACAGTGATAATAAGCTGGCTGAATGCAGGAATAAGATGGGTGGTTATATGCAAGACCTCAGCATGCCTGAGGCAGAGAAGGTCATTCCATCATCCAGTGTGGCCATATTACTGAGGTATTCAGCCTAGATGGGTTCAGATGGACAATAACAAAATGGAACCAGTAACAGAAAAATCTTTAATTAGCTCTTTGTGAAAAGTATGAGGTACGTTATCCACAAACGATAGATTCACTGGAAACAGTATCCATGCAGTGGTATGATTTTCACTGACCATGGAAAGGGACTCAAGTCTAGTCACAAAGATCAGAGTTTGGGATTACAGGAGGGCTGCCTTTGGGAAGAGAGAGAAGTTAAAAGACAAGAGTATTGGGATGAGGAAGGAAAGCATAGGTGTGGGGGAACTGTGGAAATCATTAAAGGGAATTACTTGAGGGTGTGAGAAAAGGACTGACAAAGATTGCAAAGGTAAGATAAGGAGAAAGACAATGTGTTTAAATACAGATGTGATGGAGCTTTACAGGGTAAGGTGAAATAGTACAATGAATGGGGGCTAGGACTGGACTGAAGCAAGGTATGTGAGGAGAGTTAAGGGAGGAATGGTGAAATGTCAGCAGATATTAGGGGAGGAAAAAAAGCTTTGTTTGGGTTTGTGTTATAGATAATTGAGTAGTGGCTGGCATGAATATAAAATAAATGACCTGAAAAATTCAAATTTATAAACAAGCCCCAAGTGAAAATTTTAAATAAATTATTTTTACTGGTAGGTAGGTAGGTGAAGAGGTGGTTATAAAGCAGGTCATAGAGACTGGAATTGACTGTGTCCTCGGGTTGCGGAAAACGTGAACAATTGTGTCTGAAAGGGATAAGTTCTGGGTCATTTAAAGTATTTGTTTCTGACATCACACAGGTCCTGTAAAACTGAATTGAGTCTTTGCTCATAACACAGAGTTAAGGACTTGGGTGAAATATGACAACTGTGCAAGCCCTGTGAGGAAGCTTGAAGTATAGAATTAGAAGTGACAGATCCACGTCAGACCTTTCCAAGTGAATGGTGATGTGCCTGGTGAAAGGTAAAACAAATGTGCAAATGTGTTTGGGAGTTATACTGAAAGTATGGAACAGAAGAATTTATCAGTTATTATCACAAAAAGTACGAACCATTAGACTTAGTGCAACAGGTTAACAGGAAGGGCAAACCAAACATTAAAATGCATGTCCAGGAGGAAATAGCATCCAGGAAATCAAGGTGATGATATCAAACTATTATGTAAGCACATAGTTGGAATACTGTAGGCAGTTTTAGGCACTTTACATGTTACAAAGAGAAAAAGATCACACTACTTTTTAGGCTATGGAGAATGGTAACTAGCATTTGTTAAGAGACATGGCACATATATAGAGACTGGACCTGGAAGATATGATAGGAGTATGTAAAGCTTTAAAGAGGATATCTGTTGGGATTTCAGTAGGCAGAAAGGATTTAGTTAATGTGAAGGAAACACCACTATCGCAGTTCAGTTTAGATGATTGGAAATATTTCTCTATGGAGAGGACAATAGGTATGTGGAATAAGTTGCAACAATGGGTAGTAGAAGCTAAGACAGATTGGATAATTCATATTAAAAAAAAAAAAAAAAAAAGCTTTGGACACCTTGAGGTAGAGGAAGGAAAAAAAGGAAGAGCAAAATAGTTTGAGATAGCTGCTTAGGCCAGGCAGACCTACAGCCTGCAACTGCTAGCAGCTTTTAATGTTATGCTAAGGTGTGCTGTTTCAAGCTCTATTCATGTTTTAAGTCACTTTAGACTTCTAATTCTTATAAACTGAAACATAAAAGTAAAAGGAAAAAAAGAACCAAATTAACTTGTTAAAACAGCTGTTGTCATCACAAGAAATTACTTCAGTGTTTTTGAAATTCCTGGAGGTTGAGACATTAACATAGAGACTGACTGGGAATGACTTGATTCAGAAAAAAAGAAATTCTCAAAATATCTCTAAAATGTGAGTAGAAAAGTAAAGTATTTAAGAGCAGTCTGACATAATCAGTAGTATATAACAATATACAAAGTGGTTTTACAATTTATATTTATGTCTAATGAATAGTTTCCATCCCTAAGGCTTATTAACATCCTTTGGTTTTATGCTGTCTAATTTAAATATTCATTTACTTTTTTAATTTTCAGGATCAGTGTTATTGCAGCTGTTTCCTATTTTGGGAATGGGTTTATTTCTAGGACAATAAAATTAGGATGCCTGGGGTATGATTCCTCCATCCCAAAGAAGTGTTTGCTGATTACTTTATATTGCATATATGTAATTGGTGACAATGCCTTTGTGTCTATAAAATAAGGTTCATTACAGTTTTCTTAAACTATTCTGAAACCGTGATGTGTGCGTGATGCATGCTGTGATTCTATGTATAAAGCAGTGGTGTTTACTTTTACATCCTTTGGGCATGTAAACTTTTAATATGATTTGGCATGTAGGCCTCTATCTAAACTTTATATCTGATTTGGGATGTGGACTTGCGCTAAAATTGCTGCATTTTAAAAGCTTTAAATTTGTTAGATAACTCCTAGTCTAGGGTTTGATCTTACTGTCATATTAATTGATTTCATGTTTTATTTAATACAGAAGCAATATTTTTGACAGTGCAGTGAGATCAGGAGCTATCAGCTCCCAAAATGCTCAACAGTGAATGCCAAGATCAGAAGAATGCAACTGGACAGTCAAATCAGAACCCTCCAGTTAATCTGCTGAATATAAACCTGGGTTTGTTTTCTCACTGCTGTTCTTTAAATTGTTGTCATTGTTTAACTGTTCCATTTAGAGTACAACTGCAAAAACATATTCACAATATTAGAGAAATTTACTAAAATCTCCTGGTCTCTGTTTTTGACAGTAGTTCAACAGAAAGAAAAAAAAATCAATGCTAACAATGTCTGACATATCTGTGGTTATTATGATTACTATAATTATAATATTGTACTCAGTTGGTGGGTCGTGTTATTGGATTTACTAAGCAAAAAAAAAAAAAACACACTTTCATTCTAAAGAACATTCTGTTTGTTAAAAATTTCTTCCCTTACAAGAAACCGTTTATTAGACTCATTCTGTGAAATATGCAGACTTTTGAAATGCATTTATAGGGAGCTTTGATGAAGTTCTGTTTTCAGAAAGTAATTGTGATGTGTGTTTGAAAATTAAGATGAATAAGTAAATACCTTTTGATGAGTTTTCTGCTTGTAATGGGGATTGTGTGTTTAAAAAATAATGTGACTAAGTAAATATCTTGTGGTGTGTGTCTGATTTGTTTCCTGAAAAAGAACTGGAAGCCAAAGTGCAAACAGTACCAAGGCAAGCTGGAAATAGTATAACACAGTATCAGAGATGATGGGCTCTGAAGCAACTTAGATTTAAATTCTACTAGTTTTCTTGCACATTTCATGCCTCCAAGCAAGATATTTAACTTTCTTATCCCTTTTAACATGCTGAATTTGATGAATGTATAAAACTGTATAATGTTCTTACTGTTATGATTTTGTATCATGTTGAAGGAAATTTTTTTTTAAGTTTTGTAAATGTTTATGGTTTTGAACCATGGTTTGTGTTTCTCTAAATGCTTGGCAAATCATGGCGATATTCTTGCCGTGGTTCCTACAGATGATCACAATCACAGGGGTTTCATCTCAGAATAAAACCGAGTAGATATGAAGGCTAAGTCAGGAAATTAGTTCCTCATTTGAAGGAGAGTGCATTTGCTAAAAAGAAGACCTGAAAGCATGGATTGAGAGAAGGCCCAGTAAGGATTGGTCTAAGGAACATCACTGGAAGACTGTGCTTGATTTATGGGGGGGGGGGGGGGGCTGAGAGTGGTGTCTAGGAATAAGGAGAACACCAATGGAGTGTTTGATTATTTTAGTGCTGACAGTGACCTAGGAAGAAGGCCTACAACCTGGGACTGAAGAGATGGAAATGCTTAACTTCTGGGCCAGAAAGCAAGGCCTAGGAGAAAGGCCTATAATACAAAACAGACTGTTGGATTACTTGAGCTGGGATCTGAGAGTAGGGCCTACAAAATAGGTCTACCTGTATCTTGAAGACACGGTATGGACTAGTGAACTGTTTGAAAGGTAGTGTTTTGTTGTGTTTTGAAAAGCCAGATAAGCTGTTATTTCCATTAATTGCTAAATACATGTATGTTTTATGGATGTAATGCCTCTGTTGTCTTCTTAGACCCTACACTGGTGAAGAATGGAGGCATTTTAGGCATAAACCTTGCACCTGAAGTTCTGTTTCACCCTATCACTGACAAAATGAGTTGAATTCTCAATGTTTGAAAGAGTGTAGAGGAGCTTTTGCTCTGTGCCTCAGTGTTTTGTGCTAAAAGCTTTTTTTTGTTTGGAAAAATACAGCTGTACAGTGAACTGTTGCTGCTATTGCTGTGCACCTGAAAACATCAAGACAAACTAATAGATTGAGTTTTAACCTGCTTTGAACTTTTCCAGTATTTGGGATTGTAAAATTTTCAAGGGACTGAGAAAAAAAGGAAACAGCGTTTTCCTAATTGATGAATGAATTCAGAACTGTTGATAATTTGTTATGGCATAACTGAACCAGTGAGTTGTGTTAATTTTATAAAAAGTAAGTGCAAAATGTTTGATAAGATAACACCTTGTGAGTTATATTGTGGACTGTCTATCAAAGAGTATGCAAAAAGAAACAGTGCAAGGATATATTTTAAACGTACATTTTTTTAAAAAGAAAAAAAATAAGAAATCTACTTTATATATATATATATATATATCTATATATATATATATATATATATATATATATATATATATATATATATATATAAACAACAAAACAGGCACCCCCGAAGGATGTTACACATGAATTCAGATTAAAAAAAACTTACTTTACTGAACAGACTAAAAGCACTTAACACATAAATGCATTAATGTATTTACCTTGTTTTTGTCCAGAAAGTAAGACTTCCTCAGAGGTCACAACAGAATGTAAAACAGACCTTTATATATATGAACTACCAATAATTCAATTAATTAATAAATCAACTTAATCAATGTAATACTGTGAATTAAAGCCATACTATCCTGTTTAAAAGGCTACATACATGTAAAAAATATAAAATGCACATATAAATATTTTAAAAATATGTACAGCCTAATTATGATTTGAAAACTATATATAATTTTAAAAACTATAAATTATAAAAGTCAACAATTTAAAGATGGCACATTAAAATGCATTATCTTTGGGTCCCTCAAGTGGTCAAACTTTTAATTACCTCTAAATAATCCATTAAAATATTAGATGCAAATATATTGCAAGAGAATTGGACATATAATTACATATTCAAGCGTGCCAGCTTGCACTGCATGAGAATTGTATTTACTACTGCTTTTGCTACTTTTCTGAAAAAAAAAATTCATCTGCTTTTACTGTACTTGTGTTTCTTCCTACTTTATTTTGCTTTTGCGTCATCTTAAAAGTACTCAATTGTATTTATTACTGCTTGGTGTAACTCATTCTAAGCCTTTTAGTTTCAACACTTGGGCTTCAGACCAGTTGTTTTACATTGAGAGGGTTTGTGGTCTGCACTGTAGTGGCAGAACAGGTAGCTTACATCCTTCTAAGTTGGGAACTGCTGATTGAGGGCTCAGTGTCTGTTATTCTAAAAGTGTATTAATTCTGGTTTTAAGCACTTGGGCTTTCAGGCCAGTTATTTTACATTAAGAGGGTTCATGGTCTGCACTCTTGTGGGAGGAGAGGCTGGACTCTGCCCTTCTGAGCTGGGAATTTCTGGTTAAAGGCTTATAGTGCATGCATATCTGAACTGCTTCTTACTGAAATTAGTACACCTTGTTTGCTGTAGCATAGACTAGATCCAGGCCTGCTGAATCTAGCTTTGTTTGTATAACTTGAGCACTAATCCAGGCATTCTTTAAAGTATTCAATTGTATTTATTACTGCTTGGTAGTAACTTGATTAAAGTGTAGCTATCATTCTAAGTCTTTTGGATTAAGCACTTGGGCTTCAGACCAATTGTTTTACATTAGGAAGGTTTATGGCATGCACTGTGGTGGCAGGACAGGTAGCTTTCATCCTTCTAAGTTGGGAACTGCTGATTGAGAGCTCAGTGTCTGTTATTCCTAAAGTGTATTAGTTCTGGTTTATGCACTTGGGCTTCAGGCCAGTTATTTTACATTAAGAAGGTTCGTGGTCTGCACTCTTGTGGGAGGAGAGGCTGGACTCTGCCCTTCTGAGCTGGGAATTTCTGGTTAAAGGTTTATAGTGCCTGCATATTTGAACTGTTTCTTACTGAAATTGGTACACCTTGTTTGCTGTAGCATAGACTAGATCCAGGCCTGCCGAATCTAGCTTTGTTTGTATGCTTGTTGTTTGTTTGCTTGTTATTTCCTTGGAATGCTAATTCCACCTAAAATGCGGCTTCTCAGCGCTTCTGTGGATCCCTAGTGATATCTGCATTGCTTACTGTACTTATTTCCTTGTTTCACTTGAAAGAAAGTTACTGTTTGTCGTTTTTGCATTTAAGTTACCTGTAACACATTGCACTTAAGTTACCTGGCACTTGCTCACTAAAGCAATTATATAAGTCAGCACTAAAAATGAAAAGCACTACACCCCCACTCCCCATTGGCCCTTGTTTTCAATTATAAAGGAATTCCCAATATTATTCTAGCATGTCCAAAGGTCAGTTGTCAATCTCCTCTCCAGTCCAGCTGGTGAACCTGGGAATCTTGAGGCAATGTTACAACTGCCTCATGTACACAGACAACCCTCTCCTCCTCCCAACAAATTCCAACACATGTGAGAGATGCAACCATATAGCCAAACTGGAGGCTAAGCTCTCTCAACTCAGTACTGGCATAACCAGTTAGGAGGAGAAGGAAACCACACTCACTACAATTCCAGTCTCACATAGACCTACCACGACAGCAAACCAAACACATAATCGCACAAAAACATACTTGGAGGCTCTAAATAAAGATCTGCCTAAGCAGCAGAGACCTCCAAAGCAGACACCCAAGCAACCGCTACCCCAAAACAAAACACGTGCAACACATATCTCACAAAGCCAGTGTGCCAAACAGTCACAGCCCTTAAGGCTAAACAACACACCTGATACACTTGTAATAGGTGACTCTATCATCAGGCACACTGACGTCCCAATCACCAGGCTGAACAAGGAGAAGGTCACGGTGAGCAGCCTGTCGGGCGCTAGGATCCGCCACATAACACAAGCACTCAGGTCACTCCAAAGCAAGTACAAATATGACTCACTCATTGTCCATGCTGGTGTGAATGACCTGAGACGTACCTCCCTGGACTACATGAAAAGAGACATAGAGGAGCTCTCTGAGCATGTAGCCCAAGCCGGTATGACCCTGATCTTGAGTAGCATCTTACCCTCACCAAGAATGATGCCACAATATGAAGACAAGATGATCAATTTCAACAATTGGCTTAAGTACTGGTGTCATTCAAAGGGGATCCAATGCCTGGCAGCCTGGGATGATATGCTCGACAAGCCACGATGCTTCGCTAGGGACGGCTTGCACCTGTCACCCCTGGGCTTTCGGATATTGGCAAAGACTCTTGCTACCCCCATTGTGCCTTTTTTAGGCAAGGCTCAAAAGACAAACCCACCTCCATAGGTATCACAAGGGATAAGAAACTAAGAGTAATTCTACTCAACGCCAGAAGTCTAAACCTTAAGATGCACGCACTTGAAACTCTCCTTAGCATGGAGAACATCGATATCTGTGCAGTAACAGAAACCTGGTTCAGGGCTCCCGAGAGCACCCCAGCACTACCGGGTTATACCTCATACCATGCTTTTCAGCCCCAAAACTTGGACCGAACCACAAAAGGAGGGGGGGGGTATCGATATTCATCAAAGATACCCACATCTCCAGGTTGGTGGCAAAGCACGAAGCATCAGAGACTATCCATGTGCAACTAACAGTGGGTAAAACTGCCTTCCAGTTTATAGCCTGCTACAGACCACCCTCCCAAACACAGGAACCCCACTCGGCCTTCCTGAGAACACTGGAAAATATGAAGGTCTCTCCAAACACCATTATATTGGGCGACATCAACTACCCAAACATAGACTGGGAGCATTACTCTAGCTCCAACACCCTAGCCCAAAGGTTCCTAGAATTCATAAACTCAAATGCTATGGAACAACTTGTTACCACTCCCACAAGAGGGGAAAACATACTGGACCTGATCATCACCAACATGGGGACTCTATGCTCCAGACCAGAAGTGTATCCCTCACTGGTAAGATCAGACCATAAACTGATCTCACTGGATATTCACATCCCGACCCCACCCCCTGCCCAGAAAACCACAGTGAAAAACTTCTCTAAAGCAAATTTCACACTCGTCAAAACTGAGGTGGAATCCTTCAAAGCCCCCGGGCCTGTGGAAAATACGACCCAGACCGCAGAATCCCTTATAAATGCATTCTATGAACACCTTCAGGAATGCATGGATCATGCAATCCCAAATAAAACCAAGACCCAATCCTCCAAAGGCAGAAGTCCTGTCTGGTGGACCCCAGCCATAAACAAACTATACAATAGAAGGAGGAAGCTACTACATGATAGAGCAAAATCCCAAAAAGGGAAGGCATCTCTGATCAGTATTAGCAAAAAACTAAGGGCACTCATAAAATCGTCTAAGGCCAGCTTCGAGAGAAAAATTGCACAGGACACTAAGGATAATCACAAGGCTTTCTTTAGTTATGTTAGGAACCTGGGTGGGAATTCCCAGATATGCTCAGAATTAGTCCAAAATGACAAAAAATACACCGAACCCACAGACATTGCCAACATACTAGCTGACAGGTTCAGCGCAAACTTCTCCCCGCCCCACCACAAGGGCAAATAGCTATCCCAGCCGAGTACTGCCCCCCTGACATCTCAGATGCTCAGGTAAGAGCCGCCCTCTCCAAAGCAAAAAACACAGCATCAATGGGACCAGACGGTGTCCCGGGCTGCGTCCTACATGAACTCCAAGAAGAGCTAAACCCAAACATAAAACTACTGTTCAATCTCAGCCTTACTACAGGATATGTACCCAAAGAGTGGCATATAGCAACAGTGGTATCTCTCCACAAAGGTGGTGCCTCAATGGACCCTGGAAACTATCGCCCCATAAGCCTGACTAGCTTGGTCTGCAAAGCTATGGAAAGGATAATCATGGACCTCATAAATAAAGATATTGGGGACCTACAGACACTGGATCCTACCCAGTTCGGCTTTGTTAAGGGCAGATCCTGCTTCTTAAACTTGGTCGACTTCTTTGAAACAGTCACCAAGGCCATTGACGAAGGGAAGGTGGTCCACACAGCCTACCTGGACCTCGCAAAAGCCTTCAATACAATACCCCACTCGGGCATTATAGATAAGCTCACCAGCTTAAATATAAACCCCTATGTCACTAGATGGGTTGCAAACTGGCTCAAGGACAGAACCCACATGGTTAGAATTGCTGGAGCCATGTCGGACTCCAAACCAGTTACAAGTGGCGTCCCACAAGGCTCAGTGATGGGACCTCTCTTGTTCGGTATATATTTCTCAGAGGTACAGGCCAACACAGAAGGACTGTGGCTGACCAAGTTTGCAGATGACTGCAAACTGGGCGCCATAATTGACTCTCCAGCCGACACAAGCATCCTCCAAAAGGGCCTCATAGAAACAGAAAACTGGTGCCAGAGCCATGGCCTCAAGCTAAACGCCAAAAAGTGTATAGTCATCCCCTTTGGCAAAAACAAAGTGCCCACAAATTACCACATAGGTGGTAATCCATTAAGTACAGAAGAAGTAATTAGGGACCTGGGGACTCAAGTTGATAGCAATCTCTCATTTGACAACCACGTGGCCAAAGTGGTTAGAATAAACATTTTATATATCCCACCTAATCATGAAGGGATTCACATCTAGATTGGGGGAGGTCATCGTGCCTCTTTACTCATCTCTCATCAGGCCCATAATCGAGTACAATGCCCCTTTTGGGATGTACCTTACCAAACACCTGCAGCAACTGGAAAGATCCCAAAAGTACCTCACCAAGAGGATCAAAGGGCTCAAACAGATACCATATGCTGCCCGGTTAAAGAAACTCCAGCTCTATTCAGTGGCATACTGTCTGTTCAGAGGTGACCTGTGCCTGACGTATAAAGCCATGTCCAACCCGGAATTATGGGACATGCTGCACCTCAAAAAATCCAAATCCTATCGAGCTACACGCTTGAGAGACTTGAACCTCAGCACTGAAATAAATAGGACATGCTGGAGGGACAGATTCATAACCCAGAGGCTCCCTTCACTCTGGAATAAAATCCCAGTCCAGGTTAGGCAGAGTCCCTCATTGACTCTCTTCAAGAGGAATCTTGATGAGTGGATGGGAAATCGTAGGTTTACCCCGGGTATCACTTCTGTGTCACTGTTAGACAGAAGCACAGTATACTAACCTCGAAAAAGGGCATAGCAAAATTAATTTAAAATGGGTGGCGAAAGCCAAACATACTCTGGCTAGGCTTATAAATGCCCTAGGGCAGATAGCCTAGTATGAACCTATGAACCTATGAACCTATGAACATATATGTATGTCACAGCCTTGCTGCTCTTATTTTCAAAACTTGGGCAAGGGAAATGACTTCATTTAATCCAGGTGATCTATTGGCTTCTAAAATAATTTGCCAGTAGACCTCTTTGTACTCAATTTTTGTTACCCATGCACCCCCCTGACATCAACAGGTACCTCTAATACAAAAAAACAAGAACTTAAGCTTCCGGGCATAAAAGGGTGTATTTAAACAAAGTGTTCTTGTGATTTTTAATCTTGATGTCTTAAATGTGCTCATATATTCTTTTTTTTTTAAAAAGTATCAATAAGCATATCTGTGACCAACCTAGAACACAACTGTAAAAGTAACACCAAATACGCTGCTTCAAGCACACTCAAATAAGTCCCCCAGGCGATCAGGTACTAAAAACACTTCTTTAATAAAATGTACTCGTATTTAGCGCTTTCACCCACATCAAGTGGACTTCATCAGAATCTGATGAAGTCCACTTGATGTGGATGAAAGCGCTAAATATGAGTACATTTTATTAAAGAAGTGTTTTTTTAGTACCTGATCGCCTGGGGGGACTTATTCAAGTGTGCTTGAAACAGCGTATTTGGTGTTATTCTTTTTTTTTAAGTTTCCTTTCTGTCTTGTCTGCATAAAAAGCGTTACATACCCTACATAGTCCAATATATACACTATACCACTAGTATCGCAAGTGCAATAGGACTTAGCCACAATGTATCTGTCCCTACTTTATATATATGTGTGTGTGTATGTATGTATATATATATATATATATATATATATATATATATATATATATATATATATACATATATATACATATATATATATATATATATATATATATATATATATATAAAACATCAGTGTTAACAATAAATGGACACTGTGGACATAACCCGCATTTGAATGTACCCATTTTTTTCTTATTGTTCAATTTTGTACTGCTTTGATTGTGTTCTAGCAAATCCTTAAGATTGAAATCACTTTCAAATCTGATAAACTAGCAAATTGTAATCCACCAAAAAGCCAAATAAACGAATAAAACAAAAGGAACCACGACAAATGCAGCAATAAGAGGCAAATATAAAATAATTCAAAAACCACTAGCGTAATAAAATTGAATTCACCGCTTTCGTCCAAGGACTTCGTCAGAATGAATAAAAAACACCACAAGACAGGTTTAAATACATTCAAAATTAAACAATCAATTGAACAATTAAATAAACAATTATAAAATTCAATTGTTAATCTTTCAATTAAAAAAGGAGGCAGCAATGTCTTTCCTTTTATGGATTTGTAACTTCCTGTGCTTCAAAAAACATTTAATGTTAATGGCATCATTTATACCAGGGAAACAGTCAGCTTTTAACTTAATCTGCCATAAAGTTTCCCTCTGCTGTATATAGTTCTTAAAGTCACCTCCCCTCAAATCTGTTTGACATACTTCTAGTATCGAAAATAAAAATTTCTTAAATCCAAAACAAACAATGGAGTGTTTGTACAAAGCGTTGGTGACATCTTTCTTTTTAATACCATAAATATGCTCTCTAATACGAGTCCTCAGACATCTGCTGGTCATCCCAACATAAAATGCTGGACAAGTGCTGCATAAACTAATGTAAACAACACCTTTGGTGTCGCAACTTACACAATTGGGTACTGTTAAGGTTCTATGATGGGATTCTATAGTGATGTAGGGTCCCACAGAAATGAACCTACACATATTGCAGTGGTAACAACACTGCATTCCTTTCCTATTAGTAGTAATATTACTACTATGGCCAGGATTGAATTCTAAAATTCTTTTCAAACTAGAGTTGTTTCTTGACACAAAAAAAGGTTGTTTGCCTATGACTTTAGATAAGTCAAGGTTACCCGTGATAACCATCCAGTTCTTCCTAACCAAATTTTGTATTTGATGACAATCAGCACTCATGTCAAAAGAACAAACCAAATTGGTGTTTAAATCACCCCCCTCCCCAATGACGTTGGTACTATTGATGTTACCATGATGTTCCAGACTATTAGGATGGTCAAGCAATGCTGGATACTGCTTGCTCCGTCTGTTTAAAACATCAACACTGGTCTCAACCAGTAATGTATGGTCATACCCCCGTTCCAAAAATAAGGAGGTGATAAAATTAAACTCCCCTGTCAAGTCAGATTCTTTTGAAGTCATTCGACATGCTCTGATAAACTGACCCTTAGGAATATTTTTTATAACATGTCTTGGATGGTTACTAGAAAAGTGCAGGTATCCGTTAGTAAACGTCTCTTTTCGAAAAATACTACTGTGAAACCTCTTGTCGGTGTAATCCCATTTCAAACAGATATCCAAAAAATAAACTTTTAAACCCACAGCCCCCTTGACAAACTTTAAATAACTAGAAAGAGTGTTAACTTCAGAAATGAAGGCATCTACTGTTCCAGAATTGCCTTCAATAACGAAAAACAAATCGTCAATAAACCTGCAATAGAAACAAACACTAAATTTCTGAGTAAGCAAGGGAATAAATTCATGCTCCCACCAAGCCATGACAATGTTAGCATAAGCCGGAGCTGGGAACCCATAGCTACACCACGCTTCTGTCTATAATAAGTCTTACCAAATAAAAAGAAGTTGTTGTATAAGATAAGTTCCAAAAAGTTACAAATGGTGGCAATGGCACTATTGGTGAAACCAGTGTTGTTATTACTTAAAAAGCTTCTAACCGCTTCAACTCCCTCCTGGTGGGGGATACAGGTGTATAGTGATACAACATCCATTGTAAAAACAATGTGCCTTTCAGGGTCGAAAGAACCTTTCTGGATGTAATTACTAAATTTCACTAAAAAGTCCCAAGAATCTTTAATATAAGATTCATGATGATGTAAAGTTGGTCCAAGAACAGCGTCAATAATTAAAGAAACTCCCTCTGTGATAGAATGAGGTGATGAAACTATTGGCCTAAAAGTTTCAGCAGGCTGTCACGCTTGCAGTTAAATTCCTCGCTGTTGAGACCTTGACATGGTTTGTCGAAATTGCAGAAAGGGTCACTAATTTGTTAGAGCATAAGTGAAAAATTACCAACAATTTAGAAATTGAAGAGAAGAGGGCATTAAATCACCTACAAGCCCTAAATAGTGAATTTAGGTACATGAAAAGTGACAAGGGTGGTAACATTGTGATAATGAAACAACACATTTACACCACCAAAATGTTAGAGATCTTAAACAACTGTGACGAATATGAAGTTATTTCTTTTTTTGACATTCAACGGAAACAGCAGTCAATTTACTCTCTTCTTTATGATGCCCTGATGTCAGGTGACATTACTTCAGAAGTTTATGATTTTTGTGTGGTTGAAAACCCTAGAATAGGTGTCATTTTTGGCATACCTAAAACCCACAAATGTTTGGAAAACCCCCCTTTTAGGCCAATAGTTTCATCACCTCATTCTATCACAGAGGGGGTTTCTTTAATTATTGACGCTGTTCTTGGACCAACTTTACATCATCATGAATCTTATATTAAAGATTCTTGGGACTTTTTAGTGAAATTTAGTAATTACATCCAGAAAGGTTCTTTTGACCCTGAAAGGCACATTGTTTTTACAATGGATGTTGTATCACTATACACCTGTATCCCCCACCAGGAGGGAGTTGAAGCGGTTAGAAGCTTTTTAAGTAATAACAACACTGGTTTCACCAATAGTGCCATTGCCACCATTTGTAACTTTTTGGAACTTGTCTTATACAACAACTTCTTTTTATTTGGTAAGACTTATTATAGACAGAAGCGTGGTGTAGCTATGGGTTCCCCAGCCGCTCCGGCTTATGCTAACATTGTCATGGCTTGGTGGGAGCATGAATTTATTCCCTTGCTTACTCAGAAATTTAGTGTTTGTTTCTATTGCAGGTTTATTGACGATTTGTTTTTCATTATTGAAGGCAATTCTGGAACAGTAGATGCCTTCATTTCTGAAGTTAACACTCTTTCTAGTTATTTAAAGTTTGTCAAGGGGGCTGTGGGTTTAAAAGTTTATTTTTTGGATATCTGTTTGAAATGGGATTACACCGACAACAGGTTTCACAGTAGTATTTTTCGAAAAGAGACGTTTACTAACGGATACCTGCACTTTTCTAGTAACCATCCAAGACATGTTATAAAAAATATTCCTAAGGGTCAGTTTATCAGAGCATGTCGAATGACTTCAAAAGAATCTGACTTGACAGGGGAGTTTAATTTTATCACCTCCTTATTTTTGGAACGGGGGTATGACCATACATTACTGGTTGAGACCAGTGTTGATGTTTTAAACAGACGGAGGAAGCAGTATCCAGCATTGCTTGACCATCCTAATAGTCTGGAACATCATGGTAACATCAATAGTACCAACGTCATTGGGGAGGGGGGTGATTTAAACACCAATTTGGTTTGTTCTTTTGACATGAGTGCTGATTGTCATCAAATACAAAATTTGGTTAGGAAGAACTGGATGGTTATCACGGGTAACCTTGACTTATCTAAAGTCATATGCAAACAACCTTTTTTTGTGTCAAGAAACAACTCTAGTTTGAAAAGAATTTTAGAATTCAATCCTGGCCATAGTAGTAATATTACTACTAATAGGAAAGGAATGCAGTGTTGTTACCACTGCAATATGTGTAGGTTCATTTCTGTGGGACCCTACATCACTATAGAATCCCATCATAGAACCTTAACAGTACCCAATTGTGTAAGTTGCGACACCAAAGGTGTTGTTTACATTAGTTTATGCAGCACTTGTCCAGCATTTTATGTTGGGATGACCAGCAGATGTCTGAGGACTCGTATTAGAGAGCATATTTATGGTATTAAAAAGAAAGATGTCACCAACGCTTTGTACAAACACTCCATTGTTTGTTTTGGATTTAAGAAATTTTATTTTCGATACTAGAAGTATGTCAAACAGATTTGAGGGGAGGTGACTTTAAGAACTATATACAGCAGAGGGAAACTTTATGGCAGATTAAGTTAAAAGCTGACTGTTTCCCTGGTATAAATGATGCCATTAACATTAAATGTTTTTTGAAGCACAGGAAGTTACAAATCCATAAAAGGAAAGACATTGCTGCCTCCTTTTTTAATTGAAAGATTAACAATTGAATTTTATAATTGTTTATTTAATTGTTCAATTGATTGTTTAATTTTGAATGTATTTAAACCTGTCTTGTGGTGTTTTTTATTCATTCTGACGAAGTCCTTGGACGAAAGCGGTGAATTCAATTTTATTACGCTAGTGGTTTTTGAATTATTTTATATTTGCCTCTTATTGCTGCATTTGTCGTGGTTTCTTTTGTTTAACTAGCAAATTGTATCCATTCTTTCTGAATGGTATTCTTAATCACCATTAAAGTCAGTAAAAAAAACACTTTCAAAACCTTTTTCTTCTTCATTCAAAACACCTGCTTTATTGGTGTTAATGTCACTAGTAATGTAATGATCCAACTGTAAAAGCTGTGCAAACCTGTTTTTCCTACCTTTCAGAAATTTGCCCTGATTGTCCATTATTAAATCTTTAGGGTAGCCTCTCTGCCTAAACATATGATTTAATAAATCACGTTAAACTAAAAAATTTTGTTCATCAGATGTCAATCTACCTGATCTAACAAACTGCCCCTTAACTATGATTTTCTTTTGATAAACAGGATGGGGCACTTGTAAAATAAGAGTTAGAAAAGTCTCCTTCCTAAAAATCTTAGATTTAAACTTTTCATTTTCCTTCCATATCGTAACATCCAAATAGTTCACTTTATTGTGACTAGTATTATAAAAATTAATAAAAAATTAGTAGAATCAGAAATATATGTAAAGAACTCCACAAACATCTCTTCTGTATCCACCAAAAACAAATATCATCCAGAAAATGCTTATAAAAATTCCAACTGTCTTTCTTCCCAAACAGATATAACTATATTAGCATAGGTGGGGACACATATCATACCCATTAAACTATTTTGTAAGAAAAAAGAATTTAGAATTATTATTTGAAGGGCAAAATAAGGATAGTGGTAACAATAATAATGTACTTAAGAGGAAAATTACATTCATGAATGGATGACTTCCCAAAGGATACTAGTATGCATTTCTTGGCATTTAGTTTTAGAATATGGTTCTGACACAGGTTATTTGTTTGTGTCAGCCCTTCCTGGAGAACATTTGTGTCAGTAAGGTAGTCTATGACTGCTCCTAATTTGCAGTCATCTGCACATGTAGTCAGCCAGAGCTCCTTGACATTGGCCTTGACTTCAGAGAAGTAAATGCCAAAAAGGAGTGATTCCAGGAGTGATCCCTGAGGGACTCCACTTGTGACTGGGCTTATTGTAGAGGTGACCTCCTCAATTCTAACTTCCTGGGTCCTGTCTGTAAGCCAGCTGGCTAACCACCGTGTAACATAAGGGTTTATACTTAATCTCCTGAGTTTGTCAACAATGCCCAAGTAAGGTATTATGTCAAATGCCTTGGGCAGGTCAAGGTGGGCAGTGTGAACTGTTTGCTTTCATCCATTGCTTTAGTGGCCTTTTCAAAGAAGTCAATCAGGCTGACTAGGCATGATCTGCCCTTGATTAAAGCAAAATGGGTTGGTTCCAGTGACTCGAGGTTTCATATGTCATTATTGATCATTTCCATGATAATTCTTTCCATGGCGTTGCATATAAAACTAGTGAAACTTACTGGGTCTTTAGTTTCCAGGATCTGTAGATGGCCATCTTTGTGCAGAGGGATGACTGTTGCTGTTCTCCATTCATGAGGCATGAAGCCTGTTTGGAAGCTAAAGTTAAATAACAATTTCAGACAACCTGATAGGTCATGTTTCTTGCTATTTAGAGGACATCCTGGCTATTGTCTGGGTCCATTGATGCAAGGTTCTTGGCTTTAGAAAGAGCACTGAGGACCTTTTTCCTAGTGAGAGTAGGGAAAGTTAAATTTGATGACATTTATTGAGGGGAGGTTAAGGGAGAGAGAGGTGGGTGAAGTTAGACCTGAATTTGTTTGCTAGTAGGTTTGCTATAGCTCCTGGCATAGTATAGGTGGCTCCATTAACAATGAACTCCATATACAATTGCATATTACCTTTGAGGTTGCAGACATAGTTAAAGAACCCCTTGTGGTTGTTTTTGGGCTGAGAGGCCAAATTTACCTGAAATTTGTCTTTGGTAGACTTTATTTGACCTCTGAATTCCTTGTTTTGTTTGATGAGAGTGCTTCTATCCTACTGGGTGCTACACCTCCTAATTGTTGCCATCTTTTTTTCCTTCTGTTATACAGCCTATTGATGCTGTAGTTCCACTAGGGTGGCTTGTTTGTTTGAGTTAGTTCTGTACTTTTTCTGGTGGGTACAGTTGTATCAATGAAGATATTACCATGCTTATACATGGATTCTGTGAACAGTTTGGTGTAGGCAGCATTGTTCTCAGTATTTATGGGTGCTTGAAATTTTGCCAGGATATGCCTTAATAGTAGGAAGTTAGCCTTAGAGTGGTTCCTGAACATTCTGGTGTTGGCTGAGGTTCTGGGTTTTAGTTTTACTTCAAAGGAGACCATTTTGTGGGCTGACCTTACCAGAGAAGACATTACATTAGGGGGTGTGCATCACTCCCATATCAGTAAGGACCAGATCCAGTATGTTTGCACCCCTGACCAGCGTAATGACAGTCTGGTCCAGAGAGTTTATGTTTATAAAATCCAGGAATCTCTGTGCCTGCACATTTGTTGTCGTACATGATTCCCAGTTAGTAGTGGGGTGATTAAAGTTGTCCATGTATATGGTATTGGGTTGGATGGTAAGTGTTTCTAATAAGTTTAAATACATGTTATGGGTTTCCTGGGTCATCTGAACAGCCATGGAGATTTTCATGCAGTTGTCTGCAGCCATCTGTGCATTATGTGGGGGTGGGGAATGCCCTCATCTTAATGCCATGAAGATCTGGCCTTTCCTATGCTTCTATATATTATTACCCCATTTATTCTTTCTATCATCACTTGTAACACTCATATACATCAGTGGGGTAGGACACCTATTTGTAGTGTGATGTGCTTTAACAGATGAAACACCGGGGCACAACTGAACATCTTCCTTTTCATATATGCAGATTTTTTTTTCCTGTGAGTTGTAACACGTAATTACAGTGAACATAATGTTACATGCTAGCATGCACAGTCAATCTACAGTGACAGTATAAACATAGCACATACTACCTTCTTATAGTTAGGGCTGTCTTCAGGAGCCTACATGTCACATACTACCTTCTTATAGTTAGAGTTATCTTCAGGAGCCTACATGTCACATACTGCCTTCTTATGGAAATGTAAGTGTTTATTTGTGTTATGCACATGGATTGTAACCCAGACAAGACAAATTTTTATTCAGTGCATTAGTGCACTGTATATTGGCTTTGTTTACATTATGATTATATGTACTCACACCCAAACAAACACACACATTTATATATATGGGTCCCTATCAGTTGATTGAGTTTTCAGAAACTTGAAATTCATATGGTCAAAACCATATGATAAGAGTTTTTGAAAACTCAAAGCTTTTGAATGGAGATCATAGTACAGTGAGGACTGGGAAATTTACTCTTTTCTTCCCTGTAGTGCAATCTCGGAGCTGGTATGTATAATTTGCAGGGGGTGTGGGGGGTGCAGGGGGCTTGCCCCCTACAAAAACGTAAAAACAGTAGATTTTTTTTTTGTGTTTTTTTTTTTATATTAAAGTTTCTTTCAATGATCTGACATGGACCCATAAATATATATATATATATATATATATATATATATATATATATATATACAGTGTGCATGTGTGTGTGTGTGTGTCTCTCTCGTTCTCTCTCTCTCTCTCTATATATATATATATATATATATATATATATATATATATATATATATATATATATATATGAGGAAACAACCACATAGATATGCTGCTAATTGCATATTGTAATATTGGAACAGTCCACTGCATAACTGTCATGGACATTTAAAAAGACAAAAGCGCTTGTAAGGGCAGCCTCCAAAAATAGAGCCAAAGTGTAAGCCAAATCCTTTATTAATGCAGAGTAAAAACAGTCCAAAAGACAATCCTCACTTGAACTGTAATCCACATATAAATGCCTTAACTTGTTCACTGCATTTTCGTCCACATTTGAACTTCATCAGATGTATGCAAAACCCCTCTATAATCATGTCTTTATATACAAAATTCAATTGAAAATTCAATTAAAACCAACCAATCCCACCTTCTTTTTAATAAATTAATTAAAACCAATCCTATTTTTTAAAAACACGCTAGCTAAAATTGTGTTTAAAAATGTGTGTAATTTATAAAATGTACTTGGTTTGTGCAAATTAGCATGTTGTTATACCCATTTCTAACCAAACAGGTTCATAGGTGTGCACTAGGCTAATGGCCCTGGGGCCTTTACAAGCCTAGCCATAGGATTACTCTGGCATAGTGCCACCCAACCTTAGTTCCCAGTGCCTCTGTTGAGTAGAGCCACTGGATTTATCCCCAGGGTGAATTTTCTGTTTCCCATCCACTCATCAAGATTTCTCTTGAAGAGAGTCAGCAAGGTGCTCTGCTTGACGTGTATGGAAAGTCTGTTCCATAGCATGGGCAGTCTCTGGGTTATGAACCTGTCCCTCCAGCATGTTCTGTTAATTGTGGTAATGAGGTTGAGGTCTCTCGAGTGTCTGGTGCGGAGGGATTGGGATTTCTTTAGATGTAGCATTTCTAACAGAGCTGGGTCAAACATGGCTTTGTAAGTCAAGCAGAGATTGCCTCTAGGTAGGCGATATGAGACAGAGAATAGTTGAAGTTTTTTTGAGTCTGTCCATATAAGACAAGTGTTTAAGGCCTAGGATCCTCTTTGTGAGGTACTTTTGTGGCCTCTCCAGTTGTTGCAGGTGTCTAGTGAGGTACATGCCAAATGGGGCATTGTACTCGATGATTGGCCTAATGAGAGAAGAGTAGAGAGAGACAATGACCTCTTTCTTCCTGGATGCAAAACCCTTAGTAATGAGATGTGCCACATAGAAGGACTTTCTGACCACAGTGGCAATGTGGTGCTCAAAAGAGAGGTTGCTGTCAGCTTGTGTTCCCAGATCTCTTATATTGCCTTCTGTGTTCAGTGGACTACCATCAATGTGGTAATTCATGGGAACCAGGTTTTTCCCAAAGGGGATGATGACACATTTTTTGGCATTCAGCTTAAGGCCATGGTTCTGACACCAGTTGTTGGTCTCAGTAAGGCCATTCTGTAGGATGTCAACATCACTTGGGGAGTTAATAATACCTCCCAACTTGCAATTGTCTGTGAACTTTGCCAGCCAGAGTCCCTTTGTGTTGGCCTGGATTTCAGAGAAGTAGATACCAAACAGGAGAGGACCCATGACCAAACCATGTGGGACTCCACTCGTGACTAGTCGGCAGTCTGACTTGGAATCAGCTACTTTTACACTGTGGGTTCTATCTGTGACCAGTTTGCAACCCACCTAGTGATATAGGGGTAGATGGCAAGCTTAGTGAGTTTTTCTATGATTCCTGAGTGGGGAATGGTATCAAAAGCCTTGGCCAGATCAAGGTAGGCTGTATGAACCACCTTGCCTTCATCCACAGCTCTGGTGACTGACTTAAAGAAGTCGACCAAGTTGAGCAGGCACGATCTACCCTTCACAAAACCAAACTGTGTGGGATCCAGAATTTGGAGATTCCCTATATCCTTGTTTATTAGGTCTATGATTATGCATTCCATAGCTTTGCATATCAGACTCATCAGGCTAATGGGGTGATAGTTCCCAGGGTCTGTACTCACTCCTCCTTTGTGGAGAGGGATGACTGTAGCAGTGCACCATTCAGTAGGGACAAAGTCTGAGGTGAAGCTGTGACTGAACAGGGCATACAGGTGTGGTGCCAGTTCACTCTGTAGTTCCTGTAGAACACAGCCAGGAATATTGTCAGGTCCCATAGAAGCTGCATTCTTGGCCTTGGATAGTGCTGTTTTAACCTGTGCAGCAGTAATACTGGGTGCCTAGAAAGCTACTGGTATTGTGATTGGTTCTTGGGGGGGGGTAAAGTTGGCACTGAATCTGTCTGCCAGTATACTGGCAATATCTGTTGGCTCGGTATAGGAGGTACCATTGTGCAGCAGCTCAGAGCAAATCTGGGTATTGCTGTGGAGATTCTTTACATAAATATAGAAGGCCTTATGGTTGTCTTTACTGTCTGTTGCACTTCTGTTTTCATAGCTAGTTTTAGAAGATTTGATGAGGGATCTCAACTTTTTGTTGAGGCTGATAAGGGAGTTTTTCCAGTCTTGGGACTTCACCTTATTCTGCATCAGTTTCCTCCTTCTGTTGTAGAGTTTGTTTATGGCAGGGGCCCACCAGATTGGCTTCCTTTTTTTTTGGAGGGGAGCGTCTTGGTTCTATTGGGTATGGCAAGATCCATGCATTTGTGTAAGTGTTCGTACAGTGCACTGGTGTATGATTCGGCAGTCACGCAATTATTCTCCATTTGCATGGGTGCCGTGAAGTTAGCCACCTCTGTGTTTAGGAGCCCAAAGTTAGATTTGGAGAAGTTTTTCATGTTGGTTACCTTTGCGGTGGGGGGTGGGGGTGGGAGGGATGTGGATTTCCAAGTTGATTAGTTTGTGGTCGGATCTAACCAGGGAGGAGCTGACTACTGGTGTAGAGCAATGGTCGCCCATGTTAGTAATGACCTGGTCAAGGATGTTACTACCTATAGTGGGGGTAAGAACGCGCTGATCCAGGGCATTGGAATTAATGAACTCCAGGAAACATTGGGCAAGTGCTGGGCAACAACTTTGCTGCTCTAAGCTTTAATACTGTTAAAGTTATCTATATTATAGTTCTCTGTATTGGCAAATAATACTGGAAGCCACAAAACCTCCTGGCCTTAATGATGCAGTCTCCCTAGCCTCAGTATTAAAGCTTAGAGCAGCTAAGTTGTAAATAGCAGTATGGCTACCAGCTGGAGTTCCCCATTGTGGAATTGTGAATATATATGAATTTATATGCATGTATTTTATGTATGTATTTAAAACTATTGTTTTAAGCCATGATATTTATATTTACATTTAAATTCATGTTTGGTTAGAAATGGGTATAAGAGCATGCTGATTTGCACAAACCAAGTACATTTTATATATTTCAGATGCATTTTTAAACACAGTTTTAGCTAGCATGTTTTTAAATAATAGGATTAGTTTTAATTAATTTATTAAAAAGAAGGTGGGATTGGTTTGTTTTAATTGAATTTTCAATTGAATTTTGTATATAAAGACATGATTATAGAGGGGTTTTGCATACATCTGATGAAGTTCAAATGTGGACAAAAATGCTGTGAACAAGTTAAGTAGTTAATGTGTGGATTACAATTCAAGTGAGGATTGTCTTTTGGACTGTTTTTACTGTGGATTAATAAACAATTTGGCTTACACTTTGGCTCTATCTTTGGAGGCTGCCTTTTCAAGTGCTTTTGTCTTGTTACGTTTTGGTAACTGTTTGGCACTGGTGTCATGGACATTTACTAACAACAAACCGCATTTTATGCTGAGAGCATGACATAACTATGGACAACACACATACCGGAAAAATATGTATCAGCACCCACAAATATGCCAACAGCATGCATTACAGTGGAAATACTGCCATCTATATTAAACACTTTCTAAAGGAAGCCTCACAGATGTAAACAGTATTACAATGTTTTCCATGGAAAAGAATTTCTCAACAACACATGGCAGGCACAGTATAGTCATGTACATATAAAACACAGACCTAAACAGTGATATAGCACAATGAATGTGATATAATGATTATTTAGGCATAGTTTGGTATCAGGCTACTACAGTGTCTACCTATGTAGTGGTACAACTACAGTGTCTCCCTATATAGAGGTACAACTACACTGTCTCCCTTTGTAGAGATACAACTACAGTGTCCACCTATGTAGAGGTACAACTACAGTGTCTCGCTATGTAGAGGTACAACTACACTGTCTCCTTGCATAGAGGTACAACTACAGTGTCCGCCTGTGTAAAGGTACAACTAAGGTGTCTCCCTGTGTAGAGGTGCAACAACTGTGTCTCCCTATATAGAGGTACAACTACACTGTTTCCCTATGTAGAGGAACAACTAAGGTATCACCCGATGTAGAGGTACATCTTCAGTGTCTCCTTTTGTAGAGGTACAGATACACTGTCTCCCTATGTAGTGTAATTATCCCATATATGTACATGTCTCAGAATACTGCAAACTTACATAAAGGGGTGACAATAGACTGGGACACACAGGGGCACATGCTTCCCCATATAAAACTATGTATCCTAGTCCATTCAAGATTAAAAATGAAAGTAAAAAAAAAAAAAAAAAAAAAAAAAAAACAGTCAAGCCCCCCGCCCTTTTTCAGCTGTTGATCATGACAACTTTTAGAAAAGATAGTATTAAATCAGGTCTAACTCACAACTCCTGCTCAGTTGCACTTTAGTAATCAGAGGGCAGCAGATATTTTACCATTGATCAATGGCCCATGATGGCAGCTCTTATCTGACACTGTCTGCATTTGAAAGTATTTACAGAGTGACATCTCATTTTAGCATTCTTGAGCACACCAAAACAACTTCTTCCATTTGTCAAAAGTACAGGGTTTAAATCTTTTCACCTCTGTTTGCCTGTGGTGCAACTTTGAGCAAGTCACTTAACTAGACAGTACTCCTAGGTCACAATCCTGAAAAATAATATTTTGTCCACTAAATTCAACTGGTTAACATATGCATGAAATAATATCTAAAATGTGACCCCCCCTGTTATTTTGTGCTTTGTCCTGAATTCCTGAACAAAGAAATCGAAAGGTACTTTGGTCTGGTCCTTCTAAAATTTTGGCTTTCTGGCAGATTGTTACTGATTGCAGTCACCAGCTAATGACATTTAGGTGAGTTTCAGAACTGTATCCTTTATAAAACGCCTACTATTGTAAAATGTATTATTGTAGTAACATTCTAAGTATATAAGAGAAATATTTAAAATCTGTTCTTGATTTTGTGTCTTTGTTTCTGATGTTTGAGCTAAGAAGGTAAACAAAAAACTTCCCAAACACTGTCTTCCAAGACCACGTGAATAATCCACTACGAAACCTGCGTTTGAAATATTTATTTAAGCTTCTCTTTAAACATGCACTTTTCGTCAGATTTAAGAATCCAACTTCATCAGAAACAAAACTTTAAGTTAACAATCTACTAGAGCATTTTATAGCACCCAAATCTCATTGAAATCACATTGAAGTCACGCAGCACTACACATGTACTACGCAGAGAGCTCACCCTACTGGTGAGACTTGCAACTACTAGTTAATTCTTTATTTTTTATTGTTTGTTTTTTATATATTGTTTAATTTCTACTTATATAAAATCTCATGTACATGCAGGTCGCAACTCGGAAAATATAATGCTATAATGAACAATGATAAAAAATATTATACTAACAAATATAAAACAATATATATATAAAAAATCTCCAAGTAAAAAGTTGTGTTAAGCTTTATATAACTAACAAAGTTAAAATAGTTAAAAATAGATGAAAATAAAATTTTGACTTGTAATTTTGATCTCAAAGAACTACACATATATTTGCTCGTAAAAGCAGCAAAGTCTCAAATCTAAAAATACAAATGAGAATTCACCTTAACAGATTTTTTAAGCGTAGGACACACATAATCGAATTACACTCATTCAGGCCAGGAAACTGGCAGGCATTCAGCCTCAATTGCCAACAAAGCTCTAACCTTTCCAATCTAAGTGACTCCGGACCACCTCTTCCGTCATTATATAGTTGTTGTATGATGCTAAATTTAAAATTATGTGTGGGCTGTTCTAAAATGTGTCTTGCCAATGCATTTGTGGATTTACTGTTGTTAATACTGTATATGTGTTCATATATCCTGTCCCTTAGTCTTCTGTCGGTTTTGCTGACATAGAACGTGGGACAGTGGGTGCAACTTGCCAAATACACTACTTGCTTACTGTTGCAAAATAAAACACAGACCTAAACAGTGATATAGCACAATGAATGTGATATAATGATTATTTAGGCATAGTTTGGTATCAGGCTACTACAGTGTCTACCTATGTAGTGGTACAACTACAGTGTCTCCCTATATAGAGGTACAACTACACTGTCTCCCTTTGTAGAGATACAACTACAGTGTCCACCTATGTAGAGGTACAACTACAGTGTCTCGCTATGTAGAGGTACAACTACACTGTCTCCTTGCATAGAGGTACAACTACAGTGTCCGCCTGTGTAAAGGTACAACTAAGGTGTCTCCTGTGTAGAGGTGCAACAACTGTGTCTCCCTATATAGAGGTACAACTACACTGTTTCCCTATGTAGAGGAACAACTAAGGTATCACCCGATGTAGAGGTACATCTTCAGTGTCTCCTTTTGTAGAGGTACAGATACACTGTCTCCCTATGTAGTGTAATTATCCCATATATGTACATGTCTCAGAATACTGCAAACTTACATAAAGGGGTGACAATAGACTGGGACACACAGGGGCACATGCTTCCCCATATAAAACTATGTATCCTAGTCCATTCAACATTAAAAATGAAAGTAAAAAAAAAAAAAAAAAAAAAAAAAAAAACAGTCAAGCCCCCCGCCCTTTTTCAGCTGTTGATCATGACAACTTTTAGAAAAGATAGTATTAAATCAGGTCTAACTCACAACTCCTGCTCAGTTGCACTTTAGTAATCAGAGGGCAGCAGATATTTTACCATTGATCAATGGCCCATGATGGCAGCTCTTATCTGACACTGTCTGCATTTGAAAGTATTTACAGAGTGACATCTCATTTTAGCATTCTTGAGCACACCAAAACAACTTCTTCCATTTGTCAAAAGTACAGGGTTTAAATCTTTTCACCTCTGTTTGCCTGTGGTGCAACTTTGAGCAAGTCACTTAACTAGACAGTACTCCTAGGTCACAATCCTGAAAAATAATATTTTGTCCACTAAATTCAACTGGTTAACATATGCATGAAATAATATCTAAAATGTGACCCCCCCTGTTATTTTGTGCTTTGTCCTGAATTCCTGAACAAAGAAATCGAAAGGTACTTTGGTCTGGTCCTTCTAAAATTTTGGCTTTCTGGCAGATTGTTACTGATTGCAGTCACCAGCTAATGACATTTAGGTGAGTTTCAGAACTGTATCCTTTATAAAACGCCTACTATTGTAAAATGTATTATTGTAGTAACATTCTAAGTATATAAGAGAAATATTTAAAATCTGTTCTTGATTTTGTGTCTTTGTTTCTGATGTTTGAGCTAAGAAGGTAAACAAAAAACTTCCCAAACACTGTCTTCCAAGACCACGTGAATAATCCACTACGAAACCTGCGTTTGAAATATTTATTTAAGCTTCTCTTTAAACATGCACTTTTCGTCAGATTTAAGAATCCAACTTCATCAGAAACAAAACTTTAAGTTAACAATCTACTAGAGCATTTTATAGCACCCAAATCTCATTGAAATCACATTGAAGTCACGCAGCACTACACATGTACTACGCAGAGAGCTCACCCTACTGGTGAGACTTGCAACTACTAGTTAATTCTTTATTTTTTATTGTTTGTTTTTTATATATTGTTTAATTTCTACTTATATAAAATCTCATGTACATGCAGGTCGCAACTCGGAAAATATAATGCTATAATGAACAATGATAAAAAATATTATACTAACAAATATAAAACAATATATATAAAAAATCTCCAAGTAAAAAGTTGTGTTAAGCTTTATATAACTAACAAAGTTAAAATAGTTAAAAATAGATGAAAATAAAATTTTGACTTGTAATTTTGATCTCAAAGAACTACACATATATTTGCTCGTAAAAGCAGCAAAGTCTCAAATCTAAAAATACAAATGAGAATTCACCTTAACAGATTTTTTAAGCGTAGGACACACATAATCGAATTACACTCATTCAGGCCAGGAAACTGGCAGGCATTCAGCCTCAATTGCCAACAAAGCTCTAACCTTTCCAATCTAAGTGACTCCGGACCACCTCTTCCGTCATTATATAGTTGTATGATGCTAAATTTAAAATTATGTGTGGGCTGTTCTAAAATGTGTCTTGCCAATGCATTTGTGGATTTACTGTTGTTAATACTGTATATGTGTTCATATATCCTGTCCCTTAGTCTTCTGTCGGTTTTGCTGACATAGAACGTGGGACAGTGGGTGCAACTTGCCAAATACACTACTTGCTTACTGTTGCAATCATACTTGTCCCTGGCTTTGATCTTAACATCCCTAATACAACAACTGTTACCCTCATGTATATATTTGCATTGGTTACACATGTAACATTTGAATGTACCCAGTTTCTTTTTCATCACAGTGGCTCTGTTTTCTAAGATTTGTTTCAAGTTTGCACCACGTCTGAAAACTATTTTCGGGCATTCGGGGAAACTTGCGCGTGTCTCATTATGGTTCAGCAGTAACCCCCAGTTCTTACAAATGATGTTAACTATTTCAAAGGATTCCATGGCAAAAAATATATGTGTAGTTCTTTGAGATCAAAATTACAAGTCAAAATTTTATTTTCATCTATTTTTAACTATTTTAACTTTGTTAGTTATATAAAGCTTAACACAACTTTTTACTTGGAGATTTTTTATATATATTGTTTTATATTTGTTAGTATAATATTTTTTATCATTGTTCATTATAGCATTATATTTTCCGAGTTGCGACCTGCATGTACATGAGATTTTATATAGGTAGAAATTAAACAATATATAAAAAACAAACAATAAAAAATAAAGAATTAACTAGTAGTTGCAAGTCTCACCAGTAGGGTGAGCTCTCTGCGTAGTACATGAGTAGTGCTGCGTGACTTCAATGTGATTTCAATGAGATTTGGGTGCTATAAAATGCTCTAGTAGATTGTTAACTTAAAGTTTTGTTTCTGATGAAGTTGGATTCTTAAATCTGACGAAAAGTGCATGTTTAAAGAGAAGCTTAAATAAATATTTCAAACGCAGGTTTCGTAGTGGATTATTCACGTGGTCTTGGAAGACAGTGTTTGGGAAGTTTTTTGTTTACCTGTTTCAAACCATTTTCAAGGCTTGTGTTGTTTGTGTGATGGATCCCGAAGCAGTTCTTCCAGTTTCACCATCAGCGAGCCAAGCGGATTCACAGCTAAACCTTACTGCTCTTATTGAACTTTTAACCCAGCGGGTCGATGACTTAAACAGGAGACTAGATGAGTCTGCACCCAGGTTAACATTGGGCAATGCCCCCATCACAAACCAGGTTAGTAATTCAAGTCCTAACCTTAATGTCTCAGCTTCTGTGCTACAGAGGGGTGGATTGGTTCTACCTGGACATAGAGGGGCATGCTCTGGAGATACTGGTGGAACTAGCACCCAAGCAGTCAGGGGAACTAACTTGAATATAGAAGATTTGAATATGAAAACTCCCCCTAACTTTAATGTATGGTTGAGTAAGGAATTTAATTTTGGGAGTAACCTTGTTGGGACTACACCTACAGGCATGCAGGAAAACGAAGCAACACTGGCTCACAAACTACAAGATTTCGATACTAAGTTGATTAAACTTAAAAAGACTCAATTGGAAATAGCTTATTTCCATGAATGCAACCATTTAAAAATAGTGCCTAAGGGGTTGAGGTCATGGCAGTACACCACTGGCCTGATTGAAGGCTCAAAATTCCATAAAGACTTAATATCCCTTTTTGAGAAACATGGGAAAGAACTGTTGGAAACTTTGTTTCTCCACTACCAAGAGAGAGCGGATGTTTTAATTACTGAAGTGACTCTGTTAGACGAGAACATCAAGAAAGACTTAGACTTTCAAAGATACCAGTTTGACTATGAGAGAATATTTCACAGCATTGACCAACATTTATTGAAGGTCAATGCAACCAAAATTAAGAAAATTCAAAGGGATTTGAAGGACTACGAAAAAGGGCTAGCATATCCTAGACCCCCACCTTCTCAGAGTAGTAACCCACCCCAAGGTGACAATGAGCAACCGGAAGGTTTGATTCAAGAGAGTGAAGTTCCCCAAGTCATCATTGATAGTGACATGGGAGACCAGGCTCCAGACCCATCCTTGGTTCATCGCAGTGATAGACTAGCGACGAAAAACAACATGGGCTACAAACAGGGTCCTAGTGACCATATAAATTTTCAGAACCAAGCCTCCGGCAGCCATTACCCGAAGGGGAGAAGGAACAATTCCAGAACCAGGAGGAAGAACAAGTGGTGAACATTGAAGAAAGAGAAGATTGTTTAGAAGCTCTAAACAATTGCAGTATAGTTTTGAATACTTCAAGGGACTTTAAAATTTATAATTACTCAGAGATTAATATATCGTCCGAGATGGCTGACTTATTATCAAAGGGACATACTTTTGTTCCAACTGCACACACCCAAATAGCTGACATTTTAATAGATTTAAAACTTTTTGTTCGTAAAATGAATTTGAATTTGCTAATGGGTGATCATTTACCAACCCAGAATGACTACTATATCCCAAGTGTTTACAACCCTCCTACTCATTTGATTTTGTCATTCTTCGAACAGATGTGCGAAATTGATATTAGGAACACACTCTTTAGTAGTAGGCATGGTAATTTCCAACATCACAATGTCTCAAGAGAGGAAAGAGACATTCTTAACTTTTTGAGTTTCTCTTATGTGAGAATTATGAAACCAGATAAGGGGGGGGGGGGGGCTTGGCGATTATGAATGTAGCAGACTATAACCAAAGAATGTTATCGATCTTAAACACTGAGACATACAGTGAAGTGTCAAGAAATGAGTTAAATACAGCTATGAATAGAGTGAATTCCTTGTTGTATGATTTATATATTGATGGGCGTATTGACAAGAATGTGTTTGAATTTTTGAAGATGCCATCACCTAGACTACCTATTATTTTCGGAATTCCGAAAATTCATAAAAGTGTAGCAGACCCACCAATGAGGCCATTAGTAGATGCAAGGGGAAGTATGACATATGCTTGTGCTAAAACCGTTGACAACATCCTTAAAAAATATGTTGCTCAAGAGACCCAAATTTCAAAAGATTCCTGGTCCTTTTTGCAACATATTAATCAAATTCCATTTTTTGAAAATGCCTTATTTCTGACAATAGATGTCAAGGATTTGTATTCTTCGATTCCCCACCAGGAAGCCATTGAAAGGTCAGCACTTTTTATGCAAACCCATAATGCCCCTAGAGATGAAGTGAACTTGGTGACAGAATTAATAGACATAGTACTGTCTTATAACTATGTCACCTTTAGTGGAAAATTTTACCACCAAAGAGTGGGAGTTGCGATGGGGTCCCCATGTGGGGCCAGTGTGGCTAATACGGTCATGGCACACTGGGAGAGACAACATGTCTTACAAAACCCTTGGTGCCAACAACACATAAAATTTTACACGGGGTTCTTGGACGACATTTTTGTGATGTTTGTCGGCCAGGAATCAGAGGCACTGAGAATGGTCGACATGTTTAATAACAGCACGGAGTTTTTGGAATTTACTTATTCTATACACAAGGACAAGATTTCATATCTTGACATTGAATTAAGGAAAGATTATAGAGAATTAGTTTATTTAGCAAAAATTTTTCGTAAGAGTACTTACTCAAATTCCTTCTTTCATTTTTCCAGCTGCCACCCTTTTTCACAGAAGAAATCTGTGATTAAGGGGCAGTTAGTCAGGGCAGCTAGGATGTCCACAAAAGATGAGGACTTTATAGCCGAATGCGACACACTAAAGAACTTCTTCTTACAGAGAGGTTACCCCCTCGATTTGTTCATGACCCTCCTCGAGGAAGTGAGAGCTAAGAGACATGGAGGTGTGTTCCCACCAATTTTGTGTAATAAAAATACGACTTTGGTTTGTAGTGACAAACAGGGGTCTGACGAGTTGTTTAGCCCTTATTGCTTTATTTCCACCTTTGCCATGGAATCCTTTGAAATAGTTAACATCATTTGTAAGAACTGGGGGTTACTGCTGAACCATAATGAGACACGCGCAAGTTTCTCCAAATGCCCGAAAATAGTTTTTAGACGTGGTGCAAACTTGAAACAAATCTTAGAAAACAGAGCCACTGTGATGAAAAAGAAACTGGGTACATTCAAATGTTACATGTGTAACCAATGCAAATATATCCATGAGGGTAACAGTTGTTGTATTAGGGATGTTAAGATCAAAGCCAAGGACAAATATGATTGCAACAGTAAGCAAGTAGTGTATTTGGCAAGTTGCACCCACTGTCCCGTGTTCTATATTGGCAAAACCGACAGAAGACTAAGGGACAGGATATATGAACACATATACAGTATTAACAACAGTAAATCCACAAATGCATTGGCAAGACACATTTTAGAACAGCCCACACATAATTTTAAATTTAGCGTCATACAACAACTATATAATGACGGAAGAGGTGGTCCGGAGTCACTTAGATTGGAAAGGTTAGAGCTTTGTTGGCAATTGAGGCTGAATGCTTGCCAGTTTCCTGGCCTGAATGAGTGTAATTTGATTATGTGTGTCCTATGCTTAAAAAATCTGTTAAGGTGAATTCTCATTTGTATTTTTAGATTTGAGACTTTGCTGCTTTTACGAGCAAATACATGTGTAGTTCTTTGAGATCGAAATTACAAGTCAAAACTTTATTTTTATCTATTTTTAACTATTTTAACTTTGTTAGTTATATAAAGCTTAACACAACTTTTTACTTGGAGATTTTTTATATATATTGTTTTATATTTGTTAGTATAATATTTTTTATCATTGTTCATTATAGCATTATATTTTCCGAGTTGCGACCTGCATGTACATGAGATTTTATATAGGTAGAAATTAAACAATATATAAAAAACAAACAATAAAAAATAAAGAATTAACTAGTAGTTGCAAGTCTCACCAGTAGGGTGAGCTCTCTGCATAGTACATGTGTAGTGCTGCGTGACTTCAATGTGATTTCAATGAGATTTGGGTGCTATAAAATGCTCTAGTAGATTGTTAACTTAAAGTTTTGTTTCTGATGAAGTTGGATTCTTAAATCTGACGAAAAGTGCATGTTTAAAGAGAAGCTTAAATAAATATTTCAAACGCAGGTTTCGTAGTGGATTATTCACGTGGTCTTGGAAGACAGTGTTTGGGAAGTTTTTTGTTTACCTGTTTCAAACCATTTTCAAGGCTTGTGTTGTTTGAGCTAAGAAGCTGTGAGGGCAGAGGGGGACTGCACTATAAGATACTGACAGCAATGAGTTGAGATACATTTCTGGAAAATTATTTTTGAATGTATTCATTAACTTGATCTAAAGCAATATCTGAGTTGTACAATCATTCATGTGGCTGTAATTGCGTGTGTGTGTGTATGTGTGTGTGTGTGCACAGAGGGTAAAATTCTCAACTGTCTCTCATTTTCTGTCTTACTTGTGGTTTGTTCCTCATATAATCTATGGCTTTCTGGTAAAGTGTTGTGGACTACAGCCCCTAAATAATGACAAATAATGACAAATAAGCAAGTTTCAGACTTCATGCCTTTCAGAAAATACTTGCTAATGTAAAACCTGTTATGCTTGTAACTCTCTAAGTACAGTATATGGGACCATTATATAGTATCTGTACTGATTCTGGATCTTTGTCTCTGATTCTTGAGCTAAAGAAGTTGGGAGAGCATGGAAGAGAGCAATTGGTTCCTGCATTCCAGAGTAGTCATGGTGCAAAGGAAAGCATTGATTTTTAGTATACAGGAGCATCATCATATGAACCATTGTTTTGATGTATGCTGAAAGTGTGATTATTATTTAGCTGTGAATAAACTGGATGGAATGAAGTCTAGAAGTGTAATGTTTAAAAATATTTTAGCAATGAATACATTTTTAGTTTAGTTTGTGTTTTGCAGGCATGCAGGTGTAAAATTCAGTGTGTTTGGGTACAACAGTTTGCCTGGAATTAGTGCAGATGAGTAAGGCTATGATGTGTTAATGAGCTTCTTCCTTTAGTACAGGGCTTGATTCCCACAACCTTAATTTGTCCTTTGTGTGACTCTGATAAAGTCACTTCAGCAGGCAGTACTGCTGAAAAATATGGGGTTTGCCAAGGACTGATAGCACACAGTACCAATATTCACAAACACTTGTTGATCCAATAGTATGTACCAAAGTGTGCAAGAACTGAAGATAAAGCTGGTTACGTTGGTGAAGAGGGATGAAACAATGACGATGACCAAGACCTGGTTTCATTTACACAGCCCAAGCAGCTGCGGGAGCAGGTGAGGGAAACAATTATGAGTTTATGCTTGGTCATCTCAATTTGAGGGAAGGAATAATCTCAATGTGTTGGAGTGAGGGAGATGGCTGTTATGCCTTGGGCACTGGTTGGCAATTGAACTTAGTGGGCAGATCATGGGGGTATTGTCACTTTAGCAGGTGGCTAGGGACATGCATAAAGAGAGGCCCATGTCTAATGGTGCACACATACCTCTCAACCTCTTAGTGCAACAAATGTGGACAAAGTCTGAAATAATGGGGGGAAAGAGGCCGAAAAAATAGGGGCAGGTTTTAAATATTGCTCTAACAGACTTAGAAAGTTGCTACAACAACAGGTTTTGTATTAGAATGCATTTTCTGAAGAACATAAAGTCTGAAACTCAAATGCGTGTGATTTATTTAGTGACTTCAGTCCAAAGTGATTTGACAGAAAACCAGAAATGTTATGAGGAACAGAAGAAAAATATGAGGAATAAATCTGCACATTCTGTGAAAACCTGGACAGTTCAGTGGTATGGGTGCACATCTTCTGAATGATGCCAGCTCATGGGGGCAGGACCTCCTAGCTCTACTTCCTGCCATCCTGTGTATGAGCATCACTTATGACTCCTGGGTTCACTCATCTCCTGCATTCACCTGGTGCTCCCGAATAGAAAGACTAAATATCTGAGTGACAGTGCATAACTGTGCTATCAGGTAGAGGAGGGCTTCGGAGAGACACACTTCCACAAAGGTCTGTCCAGTCCTTGATGCCTATATGGATATGCAAAATAAAATCTTGCAAATGATGTAGGACTTAACACTAGAGTGAGAGCTGAGTAGATTTACAGAGACTTTGCAGGTATGTCTAACATATCACTGGTAGTTATAGCATCTCCACAATACGTATTTACATTATAAAAGTATGCATCCAAAAAGAATGAAAGAAAATATTGTGAAAGGGCAGTCGATGAGGGTTAACAATTTAACTAAAAAGATTTTATCCAAGAGAGTGAGCTTCTGTGTAATAAGTTTGTTAAGAGAAGGTATCCAAATGCACTAGTTAAAGCTGTGTTCAAAGAGATATGTGACCAAAGAAAATTGGGTATGAATTTTGTCACGAGTTCTAAGAAAGAAGATTTTAGAATCTCCATGCAAGTGAGTAATAGTGTAGATGCTAATGCTATCAAAGATATAATAACAGATAATTGGAAGATTTTTAACAGCAGTCCAGAATTAAAAGAAGTTATAGAAAATCCAGTTTGTTCAGAAAAAAGGAAAACGTTTTAAAAACCTAGAATAAAGAGTAATAAATCGGGTATGTTTAAGTGTTACAATTGCAGTTTATGTGATTATTTGTATGTTCATTCTAGTATGCTTAACACCAATAATATGATTATTAGAATCAAAGTCAAATACATGCAAGTCAAAGTTTGTTGTTTATTTAGCAAAGTGTATGTCATGCCCTGCTTTTTATATAGGTCAAAACAGCAGAAAATTATACAAACGTATTTATGAGCATAAGTATGCTATAGCAATGGGACATGAAAGAAATGTGTTAGCCAAACATTATAAGTCAAGCAAATGCAAAGTAAATTTTAAATTCTTAGTATTAGATGAAATAAAAGGCCATGAAAAAATGTTTGACGCTGAAGAAGAGTTAGGGTGGTTGGTGTGAGTATTTGTGGCAGGTGACATTACATGCTTGTTTTTCACCTGGTCTGAATAATAGAAAAGATTTTTTAGTGTATCTTAAAAGAAAAAGGTTAAAATATTGTATTTTGTTTGTCATGTGATTTGGGGTCATGTGATTACAGTGAATTCTATTTAAGAAACTGGTGTGTCAGAAAGAATGTCAGTTTGAAAAAGTCTGTTTTGATGAAAACGCTTACTGATTGTGTTTTTGGAGCAATGAATCAGTTTTATTCTTTTTCAGTCACCTTGTTTGCTTTTATAGTTACAGTTCACTTGGTTGAACACTCGTGCACCTATACGACTTGCAATGTGCAATGTGTTTTGTGAGAATGTCAGTTTGTGAGAAAATTGGATTGTGCGACTTCTGGGTTGGCCAACAAAGTAAGTGGCTTTGTGGGTAGGCTGTCAGTTTATGTGCAAGAGTATGTGTGTTTTAGGGTTAGGGTAACGGTTAAGTAAGGGGATAGGTTTAATGTTTTTTGTGTGTGTGTGTGTGTGTGTGTGTGTGTGTGTGTGTGTGTGTGTCTATAGCCATAATGTAAACAAATCCAACATACACTGCATTAGTGCATTATCTATAAATCTGAGTAGACAATCCTACAGTTTACATGCATATGGCAGATAATCTCAGCTTGTTATATTGCCCCTTTAAATTTTCCCAAAACATTATGGTACCCATTTAATTCAGCAAAAACTCAGATTAGTAAAGTATAAGGCTTTTCATCACTCAACCCATAATTAATCAGATAGTACCTTAATAAATGATGTAAGAAAACACTGTCTATGTGAGTTCAGATTATAAATAATAAGTATTTATTTTAATAGAAATACATGTATAAAATAATAAATATAAATGTGAGTATAAATAAATCACAGAAATCACCTTAAAATACACATTGGCTCTCTAAGAACCTAAAGTAATGTAATGGTGCCATCTAGTGACAAAATAAATAATCAAACCAAACTATAATTTAATTTGACACAAAATCAGTTATTTCTTCACTGTACTTTGCTACAAATGTCCAACATTTGCCTGCAGCAAAGCTCCCAGGTTAACCATTCATAGCCATTTGTGCCTCTCAAATTGATTAAAACTATTAATTCTAATTTTATCAATCCTTAGATATGTAAAGACCACCTCTTAGAGTCAAAATGTATTTGTAGTCAGTACTACAGTCTCTCTTGCGGGCGGCTACGGTGGTGCAGTCGTTAGCATTGCCGCCTCACAGCAAGAGGTTCTCCGGTTCGATCCTTGGCTGGGGTGCCTTCTGTGCGGAGTCTGCATGTCCTCCCTGTGGTCACGTGGGTTTCCTCTGGGTGCTCCGGTTTCCTCCCACATCCCAAAGACATACTGTAGGTGGATTGGACACTCTAAATTGTCCCTAGGTGTGAGTGTGTGTATGTTTGTGCCTTCTGTGGAAGGCTGGGTGCCGGGCTGGCAACTCGACACTGTAAAACTCCACTGCCAATCATGAGCGGACAAGGTGATCCGCTGTGGCGACCCCTAACCGGGAAAAAGCCAGAAGAAGAAGACTACAGTCTCTCTTGCAATGTATGTCATTCATATGGAACAAAATATGTTGCTTTCATGCACAAGACATGTTCTGCATAAAATTCACTGTATGTACACATGATCGTTTAGACTTGGTAATTCAGCAGTGCACATTATAATATGCCTTTTCTCATTCTGTAGGAATATTTTATTTTATTTGGAGAGCAAGAGTTCATTTCTGCTTAGGACTGCATTACTGTAGATACTGCACTGTGGATGTTCAAAGAGCTGTTTGTTTCACACTATATATATATATATATATATATATATATATATATATATATATATGTGTGTGTGTGTGTGTGTGTGTGTGTGTGTGTGTGTATACATATATATCTAATTTAGCTATCTATCTATCTATCTATATATATATATATATATATATTTATACATACATACATGCACACACACTCACACACACACACACACACACACACACACACAAACACTCACTCAACTTCTGATGATGTACGAAGAGTTTACAAACAAAAAATTATGCAAATGCAAGGTACCTGTTTAGATTCTGACCTCAGATACTGATTGTGTAGCATTTATACGCCATTCAGGTATTGTTGACAAACTCAAAGAGGCTAGGTATAAAATCTTATGTCACCAGGTGGATAGCCAGCTGGCTCACAGACAGGACCCAGGAAGTTAGAACTTGGAGTCCACATCTACAAAGAGGCCAATCACAAGTAGAGTCCCTCAGGGATTGTTCCTGGAACCACTCCTTTTTGACATTTACTTTTCTAAAGTCAAGGCCAGTGTCAAGGGCCTCTGACTGAACACATTTGCAGGCAATTTCAAATTAGGAGCAGTCATAGAATCCCCCCACTGACACTAATGTTCTCCAGGAAGGGCTGTCACAGACAAATAAGTTGTCTCACAGCCATGGACTAAAACTAAATACCAAGAAATGCATAATAGTATCTTTTGGGAAGTCATCCAACCCCGGTAGCTATCACATTGACAGCTCACCCCTAAGAGTTGACACAGTAGTCAGGGACTTCGGGATACACATAGAAGGTAATCTACCCTTTGACCATCATGTATCTATAGTAGTGAAGAAATCTTTATATGTTCTGCAACTTATAAACAAAGGTATGGCATCTCTATCCAAGGAGGTCATTGTTCCACTGTATTCAGCATTCATCAGACCTATCATAGAATACAGTGCCCACTCTGGTATTTTCCTAATCAGGCAAATCCAATAACTGGAACGTCCATAGAGGTTCCTCACTAGAGGAATACAGGGCATAAGTAGCATGTCCCGTGTAGACCAACTCAAAGCCCCATCCTTGTATTCTGTCTCCTACAGGCTGTTGAGGGGAGATCTATGCCTGACATAAAAAGCATTGTCAAACCCCACCCTGATGGACCTCCTGTGTATCTGCAAACAAACTGCATCATAACTACCCATTCAAAAGACTTAAACCTTGCCTGTGATATAAATATGACCTGCTGGATAGACAGGTATTTATCCCAGAGACTATTCCTTCTCTGGAAGAGGCTCCCCATCATGTGAAGCAGAGTTCCTCCCTAATCCAATTCAAGTGTAACTTGGACAATTGGATGGGGAACAGGAAATTCATCACTGGTTTGGCACTTATGTCTCTAATGGACACAGGCCACAGGTAAGTGGTTCATCCCACAGACTCCTGCTTATAAATGTTTCATCTCCCAAGCCCCTGGTTATACTTATCAAGGGTACCAGAACTTGTTAGAGATTTGGAATGCATGGCTAGGCTTAAAAAGGCCCTAGTGATCATTAGCCTAGTACACAGCTATGAACTTATGGATATACCATGTCCATCTTTTTCACGTATTTCTATACTTCAAGGCATTTTGTCATTAATTAACTTTTATACATATATTTCAGTATTTTCAGTACAAACATCAGCTTTTAGTTTAAATACAAATATATTTCAAAATGTTCACTTTTTTTCTTGTTATTTCATTCAGTGTTTCCTGTACAAAGTTTGTTTTTGCTCATTTCTTTCTCCCACTTCCACCTTCCATCATTTTACTAGTTCATCTCCTGGTACCTGTCCATGCCGGGTTCACCAGTTGTTAGCCACCACCTCCAGACTTAATTAAGTGTTGCTGGGGCCAGTTGTGGAATGAGGCATCTGGGAGCTTGGCACATCTGTGATTCTATCCAGTTTTTATTTTTTTTATTTTAGACCTACCCATGTTTTCAATCTCCCCTTCCCTTCTGGAAGTCCACGATGAAGCCCGGGGGTGATGTGTGCCATGGAGATGCACAGCATTTTGCTCTGCCTCTGCACCAGCACAGCCATATCTACACCCTCTTTGGACACTCCTACCTTGTGCCTAAATAACGGCAGGTTTAGAATAAGTAAAGGCAGAAAATATGCTTATAAGAGGGGTTACTTAAAACAGAGATTGATTATATATTGTTTTCAGATAACGTAAGAAATAAAAGATGGAATTAGAGAAGTGCACTGGCAATAAAAGGAGAAAATTAATATATAATAGAAGAAGGAAGATGGTTAAAAAGACTGCCTGGCCCTGGGGTTATAGTTAAAAGATACGTGCAGAATGTGTGTAATAAAAAGAATGTAAGGGGGGTGTGGAAAGTAAAGAAGATGAAAAAGGAGGTGGTTCAAGAAATGGAAGAATGAATTGAGAGGAAAGAGTTATATGATGCTATAAAGGAAAGTAAAGAAGAACCAACACCAGGTCCCGATGGATTAGAGTATAGTTTTTATAGAAAAATGTTTAATAAAGAAAATTGTGTTTTTCTAGAATTATTGAATGAATGGATGAAGGAAGGTATAAAAGAAGGAGAGCTTTGTAAGGGGTTATGAAATGTATATGGAAAAAGCAAAGAGAGAAATAATAAACCAATTACACTGGGAAATACTGGCTATAAAATATTTATGGAGATTATTCAGAAAAGAATGATGGAGGCCATGAAAGAAAAACTGGATGAAGGGATGTATTGAGTTAAATGAAGAAAGAGTAAATGAAATACTAATGACAGTTTAAGAAGTGTTTGAGTATATGGCTAAGGGGGGGGGGGAGGGAATGTAACAGTATGTGATGTAGCTAAGGCATTTGATAGTACTGATCATGGGGAAATGTTAAACAGTTAAAGGAATACGACGAAGGAGAAAACATAAGGACAGAGACAGCAATTTATGAAAATTCTTGTGTGTCTCTGAAGATGAATGGATTGATAGAAAAAAGATAAGACAAGGAATAATGGTAATGCAGGGATATAAAGTGAGCATGTCTCTGTGTGTGATGATCATGGATGCATTTATCCAAACATGTAGAGTAAGGTTAGAGGATGGCAACTGGGAAGTTAAGGAAAGGAGAAAGAGATTGTTAATATTAACTTATGCAAATGGTTTGCTTTAATAGCTGGGAAAAAACTGGATGAAAAAGATAATTTTCAGAACATAAATTTTGGGTACAGCAGGACTGGGTTTGGCGAAATGTTAAGAATGGCAGGAATGTATTTTGTCTGAACTGACACTGATGTTCTAGTTTAAGTGAGGAAGGTGAACAAACAGTAATAGAACAATGGAGAGAAGTTCTAAAAAGCAAACTATGAAGGCTGATAGATTTGTGGGTGTTGTTTTATTTGTCCTTAAGAAAATGGGTATATATGTTAAGCACATGTATTTTAGGAAAGCTAGTATATGGAGGTGGTGTGTATAGGTCTGGAAAGTAAATTGCCAGGTAGCTTTTTTGTGGAGAACAAGGTGGAATCCAATCAAAAGAGAGAGAATTTATAAGGTAAAAGAAAAAGGGGACTTGAATTTAATGAATCTGGTTGCACTCATATTCTTAGGTTCAATAACTTGTTTCATGTGCTAAGTGTCTGAAAAATGACAATACCAGGAAAGTTATGTGAAAAATATAAAGGCATGGGGATGGGTGGGGTAATAACAGCAGAAGAAAAACACAAGGTTTGGATGGGAAGGAATATGAAAGTAAAAATAAAGATATGGAAAAGTGATATAAATGAAGTAGAAATGGAAAGGAAATGATGCCATAAAAATAATGAAAACAAACACAATTATATTGATCATTGGGAAAAATGGGAAGTGAATACAAGAAAACAATAAGGAAAATGCAGGAATGATTTGAATCCTTTTTTTGAAGCCAGTGATTTTTTTGTGGCACTGATTACTGGACAAACTGCCAGTGAAAATAAACATGAAATATAACATGACGGAAGAAAGAATGTGTAATAGCTGTAATACTGATGAGACATTACAACATTGTTTTTGGATTGTAAAAAAATGCAGGTTTTGGGATATTGTACAAATTTGTTTACGACTGGAAACTTTTTAAAAACATGGATATGTACATAGTGCTGTATGGGAAATATTGAATAGCAACCTGATTATTTTCAGTTCAAACCTCACATGATTTGCTCTTCAGAATGCTGCTTTCAGATTAATACTAACTAGGAACAATTTGTATATCTCTTCTGACTTTGTCTAACTGTGGTACCATCTTCAGTTTTTGACCATGTAGGACCTTGGTTCACTTACTAGTTTTTGTATATAGCAATGCCTGAATGCTGATGTGCTCCAGTTTTTTTCCCCTTCTAACATCATGTGCCTTGTTGAATGGCAGGTCATGGATGTGCAGAATAACGCTGATCATAAACCTTTTTTTACACAGCTTTTTGGTCATTTTGTTTATAGTGTACAGAATAATTTTTGGCTGTGTGTGTGTGTGTGTGTGTGTATATATATATATATATATATATATATATATATATATATTATATGTAGTCTTTATTTGTCTTCCAAGCATAAGCTACAAAGGGCTTACTTTGTATTTTTGTTTCGGCCATCTGCACTATTCTCTCAAAAAGCCTGCACTACTCTCTTAAATCACCTTTTGATTGTGAATAGTGAGAACTTGATGTAGCATGGATAAAGCCACAGTTATCAACAAACTGTTTGATCTCACTTGGCATAAAATGAGTAATGCTGTCAATATTCTGAGAATATTATCTTGAATCTGGCAATAATTTGTTCGTCAGTTATAACTGATACAAGGATTATGTCTACATCACAAGAGCAACAGTACTCAACTATAAGGTAGTTTTTGCTTTTAAACTCACATAAATCAGAAGTGACAATGGCAATGGCATTAATGGCACTCTCTTTGAATTTGGTACATGCACAATACACAAGTGACACTTAGACACTGTACTAGTAATGTGTTGTTGATGCTTGACCAAACTGACATTAGACCAGATTCATTAATGCATACAGTAAGTGTACACGATTTGTCTTCAACAACATCTCTACCACATTGTTTGTGATTTCTAGTCACTCAGAAAGAAGTGTACACTTTGTGGTAACCTTTATGAATCCCTCTCAATACTTATGGCTGCAAGAAAATCAGTAAGAAGATTAAAATTAGGAGGAAGAAGGTGTGAGTCATGCTTGTGTTATCTGCTCACTCAGAATGGTGTACACTTAGTGTAGGTGTTACTAAATCCCATGGTTTATCTAGTGCAAATTTGTCCATTTTTAAAACTACAATCCACTCTGCTACAGGCCCCATGAAGGGTCAGTGTCTCTCCAGTAAGTGTTTTACAACTGTATATGCCTATTTTTGTTGAATTGTATTAGACATTTTACAACTGTATATGTTTATGTTGAATTGTGTTAGACATCTAATATGATTTATGCTTTATTATTAGATGTTACTATGGCATGCTAGCATTTGTATGCACCAATTTGTTTTTACTATAATAGTATGTATGGTCTATTTTCATAGCTGCACCTTGTTCACTAATGTTATTCATGTAATTGTGTTGTGTGTAGACAGCTCATACTAGTGTCTAATTATTTCTATATAATTGTGCTGTTACTGGTGGATAGAATCACATTAGAGAACCAAGACAGATTGCTGCTCGCTATATTTTTATCTGTGACTGCATAACTGTTGTTCTTCCAATTGGCTTAGTATCTGCATATACTAAGTAGTTGGTGCATGGCATTGTCCTGCATGCGGTAGCTATTTGCTCAGTGTGTTTTTTATAATCTTTATAATATATATTTACCATCTCAAAAGTGCTTACTCCTCTCTGTACTCTTCTTTTCTAGACCTAACACCACTCTTAAGTATTCAACTGCGGTACCACCTTTATCATTCTTATAAGAAAAGCTCAGTCCGGGTCTGAACTGTCTGCAAACAGCTACAGTTAACTTTGAGTATGTGTCTACCTGTTTGAGCCAATATTCATTTTCCCCTGGAGAGCACTCTGCTTTGTTGTAAGCAGCCCCCCCCACACACACACACACACACACACACACACACACACACACACACACACACACACACACACACACACCTTCCACTTTCTCTTATTCCCTTCTGTTAGCAAATAGTATCCATAACTGATCAATACTGTGTGTTTGTAGATTTAAACTATGACCACAGTAGCCTACTGATACAAGGTTATCCTGTTTTTCCACCTGAGAAACTAAGAAATGACTTACAGTTTCAGAGCAGTCCTTGGTCAATTGTGATTGTTTCTTAACACATATTTGTCTTTGCTTTATGATTGTTTCCAGCCCCTCATATGAGCAACTAACAGGGTCTCTACCCGCTTCGCTCCCCACCCTGCCCCCTATTCCCCCCGCCCCCGGTGGTCCCACCTTTATTGCACTCAAACCCCTCCCATCTTTCTAATAGCCAACCACAGCACTAACCCAACACTACCTCCTCCATCTTCCCACTACTATCACACCTCCTCAACTAACATGTACAAGCATACCTTTCCTATGCTCACTGCATGCACTCTCCTTGCATATCTTACATCCTACCAAAGCTCCATCATTCCCCACTCAACCACTACCACTGTACTACTTCTCACTCCACCACTCTTGTCTCACCCACACTCAGCTCCCTCCCACCAGCTCAAGAGCCATCCCTATGCACCCCCACATATTCTACCAACTATATTACTCAAACATAAAGCATCCCTACAACTTAACATAGTAACCCTCCCACCATACCTATTACCCACAGAGCACAATCATAAAGTTTCCCTTATAAACAAACATATTCAAAAACTGAGAAAACTAATAATCTCATGCTTATCAAAACTAGCCCTAAGTGGAGACATCCACCCCAACCCTGGCCCTACCATCTCCAACCCCAATCTTCATAATCAGACTAGAAACCACAACTTCTCCCATATTACAGCCAATAGAAAGCCAAGTGACTTCCTTCTACTATGCCTAAATATTAGAAGTATATCCAACAAAGTCCATGAACTCCATGCCACCATAGACTTGTACTCCCCAGATATAGTCATCCTGATAGAAACCTGGCTAAAACCTCACATTACCAGTGAGCAAATACTCCCTACAGGTTATGGCATACTAAGAGTAGACCGGCTAAACAAAAAAGGAGGTGGTGTAGCTATAATATTTAAACAGCATCTAAACAGCCAGATCTTAAAATCATCAGCTCCACAAATAGGCAATGAAGAAATAATATATACCAGCCTCAAAATTAACCAAAACAAAACCATCAACATAATTGGATGCTACTTCCCACCTGGCCAAAACGTCCCTCCCCTAGAAAACCTCCTCAGCTGGTCTACCCACCATCTCCCCCAAGAAACTATCATCTTAGGTGATTTCAATATTGACTGGCAATCCTGTTCTGGCGACAATCCAACCCATCATGTACACCTTCATGACTTCACTCAACTAGTCCAGTCACCAACCAGGATAAATAATAACTCCACCAAGCACACTACCCTGGATTGGATACTAGTCAGTAAGAGCCCCCAGTCATATATAGCAGGCTGCTTATCAGATAGCCTCAGTGATCACTCCCCAACATTTCTACTCAAAAAATACCTATACCAAGCTAAACCTGTCATCTACCGTCAAATAAATAAAAAACTAAACTTTAACCCACTCACATTCATCTCATCCCTCAAAGAATGTAACTGGCATCCTCTAAAGTACCTCATTCTAGATGATGCAGTTGAATTTTTTAATACTACCTTCCTGAACATCCTTAATTACCATGCCCCCATAAGATTCTCCAGAACCAAAGCACAACCCTCCCCATGGCTACAGAAAATCACTAACTCAGAAATGAAAAACAGGGATAAAGCCTGGGAGCACTGGCATAAAACCAAAACCCCCTCAGCTAGACAGAAATTCCTAGAACTACGCAACAGAGTCAAAAAGCTAATAAAACAGGACAAATCCCAATACTACCAGTCTGCCCTAGACTCCTCACAACACAGCCCCCAAACAGTTCTGGTCCTCCATAAACTCCATCCTCCACCCAGGTAAAGTCAGTACCCCTCCTCCTAACATCCCTCACTCCTCAGAAAATATTGCTACCTCATTCAACACACACTTCACCCAAACCATACTATCACTAGCTAAACAACACAACCCCCCTCCCCTCCAACCCACACCTTCAACTAGTAATCTCCCCACTGCCTGCTCTTTTTCTCCTGTACCTACCTCCAACATAAAAAAACTCTTAACTAAACTTAAACCCAACAAATTAGCAGCAGACAGCCTCCCAAGTGAATACCTACAAATCGCAGCTGATGCTCTGGCCTACCCAGTATTCATCTTGATTAACCGATATCTGTCAGAAAGTTACATTCCCACACTGTGGAAAGTATCACATATAATTCCTCTCCACAAAGGTGGACCCTCCACAGAACTAACCAATTACCGCCCCATAGCTATTCTCTCTCCACTCTCCAAAATACTAGAGAGATGCATACACTCTCAGGTCTCAGACTACCTCCTTACTAACAACCTCCTTTCCAGTACTCAGCATGGTTTCCGACCAAACCATAGCACCACCACTGCCTTACTCTCCTTTACTAACACTATCCTTCAGCATAAAAACAATGGCTATCTCTCCTCTGCTACTTTCCTAGACCTATCTAAAGCATTTGACATGGTCCCACACAAACAACTTATCTCTGTCCTCAATAACCTATCCTTCTCACAATCGGTCACCAACTGGTTTCAGAGTTACCTGTCTGACCACCAACAATCCGTTGTATGGCAGAATGACATATCTCCCCAACTACCTGTCTCCATAGGGTTCCCCAAGGATCCATCCTTGGACCCCTACTCTTCTCTGTTTACACCAATAATCTAGCCTCTGCCACCAAACATGGCACACTCATACAATACGCAGATGACTCGACCATCATCTGCTCAGCCCAGTCCCTACCAAAACTGCAAAAAGTCACACAGGAAGCCTTTTCCTCTGTTGAAACATGGTTATCCGATGCCCGATTAATACTCAACCCAAACAAAACTAAACTACTCATCTTCCAACCCACCAAACATACTCAAAACAACTCTCACTTTAACATCACGACAAAAGACAACACCACTATATACCCAACTGAACACACCAAATTGCTACGAGTGGAAATAGACAATAAACTAAAATTTGACATTCACATATCCATGACTATAAAAAAAGTCCACAAAAAACTAGGAGCGTTATACAGAAATAAGCAATCTCTCACCAATGCAGCAAAGATTTCAATAGCAAATTCCCACCTTATCTCCACCCTACTTTATGCCTCTCCAATATATACCAACCTAAGGCAATGTGATCTAAACAAGCTAGAGACCTGCCACAACAAAATCGCCAAATTCGCCACAGGGGCATCCTACCATAGTCACCACTGTCTCTCACTTGCTGAACTGGGCTGGCTTGAACTCTCTCACCTCCTTCAGTGGTATCAACTCTCACTCGCCCACAAACTAGTAAACCATCCACTAAATGTCCCATCCCTCCAGAATCTACTCCAACCCTATCGCACCACCAGACCACTAAGATCCAGCAGCAAAAATCACTTGCAGATCACTAAAGCCAATAACTCTGCTGGTGAAGCACTATTCTCTTGCACCATAGCCAAATTATGGAACTCACTCCCACCCACAATTACCTCCATACCATTATGCACCCACTTCAAAACTTTACTAAAAGCACAACTAAAAACATGCTGGCTATGCCCTTGCAACTCCCACTCTAATATCATCCACCCCATCCAACCACTACCTTTCTTTCCACTCCACTAACTACCTTGATTATAGCAAGCTCAGATGCTCATAAGCCAGTACTTATTATACAGCACGAACTTCTTCTTCTTGTAACATTTGTTAATGTCTGGTATGCACTTCACAGATAAAGATTCTAGTTGTCTACTGATGTACTATGTTCTTCATCTGTAAATATGTTGTATGTAATTGCTATGTAAATTGTTAATCACTATGTAATCCAATGTAAATACTGTCTGTTTATTTTAACTGTGGAGCTTTTCTCCCCGGGCCTCCGCTGAAAATGGACCTACGTCCAGTCGGACACTCCCGGTCGACAAATTTAAATAAATAAATAAATAAAAAAAAATAATAAATAAAGAAATTAATCATGCCTAGGGCTTGTGTTAGCTCTATCCCACAGGAGGGGCTTTGCAACTCGGCTATTGCTCTGACTTTGCAATGAAAAATATTGAGCTCACCTTTTGAAAACAATCATTTATTTTGGTTTAGTTTTAACTCAGAATTTTGAGTAGTTTGCAGCACTGGCTGTTATCTTGAATCATGTATTTCTTTGCCTGGACCAAGGATTTCATCAATAACAACAACAATACCATGACGCCCATGGAGTAGATCAATCATTCTACACTGGAGTATTTCAAGTACTGAGGTTATACCAAAAAATGCCTTTTGAAAAAGAACCTTCCTAGATGTAATGAAGGTGTCAGGTTTTGACTTTTTGTCAAGAGGTATTCATAACTCACTAGAAGCATCTAGTGTCGAAGAAATCTATTATTGACTACCTTAAGTGCTATGTCTTTTAATGAAAGCAAAATAAACCTTCTTCAAATGACAACATCTTTGATGTTTTTTTAAATCAGCACATATTCACAATCATTTTTCTTAATTATAGGGGACAAGAGAGCACCTCATTTTCAATTAATTGAAGACTCAAGTTCCCTTCCTTTACCCTATACCTTTCTCTCCAAACCTTGGTCAAAAAGTTTCAACTTCTAGAACGGATTGCGTATATGTATGTGCATGCTAGCACTGCTGTAATGCAGTGCATTAAAAATACTTCTTACCTTTGAATGGTGCCCCATGTATTCATATATTCCTTTAATCCTTTTCAGTCTCATTTAGCCCCTTTTGTCCTGTCTCTTTTGATATGCAACCTTAACCCAATGCCTGCGTACCATGTCATTTACTGAGTACATCCATTGTCTCATTTCTTATTTCATCTCTCCCTGCTATGACCAGGCTGTTCAGCTTTTGATGGGTTTATGACGATTAGCTGAATGGCCAATTCACTGAAAAAAAATTCACTCAGTCAAAATTGTTGAAAGCCATTTCACTAAAAGACCGCTTAATCAAATTCAAAAGAATTAAAACATGATATAGTCAAAAACACCCATGGAAAATATTTTCAAAAATACCATTTAACATGGAAGGGGCACCCCCCTTACACCCCCATGTTGGGGAGCAAGCCCCACACTTCACTTACATAGCTATACTAACTCCACAGTTGCAAAACTGTGTAGATAAATGAAAGTACCATATGCAGGGAATCACTGCCAGCACACATACAGAAATCAAATCAGCAGTGATTATGTGTAGGTCACCACGAGCACTTAGTACCATATGCAGGGAATCCCTGCCAGCACACGTACAGAAATCAAACCAGAGGTGATTTATGTATAGGTCACCACAAGCACCTGCAAAAGCATCTCCATGCACTTCTATACACTTCTCTATTACAGAACTATGTGCAGCTATGCCACATTCAATAAAGTGGAATTTCATACAAATTCTCATTCAACTAAATGGCCTTTCAGCAATTTGGTTTCAGTGATTTGTCATTTAGTGAAATGGTTATTCAACCAAAGGACACATATCCTTCTTGAAGATATCCTCCTACTGGCTTCCTTCCTCGGTCCAGTTTTTCTTGCACTGCTTCATTTTTCTTTTCTCCATTTCTCCTTTGATCAGTCTAGCCTGTGCAGGCCCTCCAGGTTCCAGCACGTGTGTCTGAATCCCCTGAGACAGCAGTTTGGTTTTATGCAGGGTAGGTCCTATATCCTCCTTCACAGTATGTTCTTCTGCTTTTTGTACTTCTGTTCCCCCTTTTGCTGGAATCACTACAATACTTTCCTTTTTTGCTGGATTTCTGCTTTGACCCACTTCTTGTTTTCTCACTCTATTGGTGAATCTTGTCCAACCCATCTATTTTGCTAACATCACGTTGTATGTCTTTGTTTAAATCTCCATGTCCATCTACATCAGACATTCTCCATCACCCTTATAATTCTACCTCCTCTCCGGCCCTTTGTAAAATTGACAGTCCATTCCTCATGAGCTATTTGAATTTGTTTTGTTGTGTCTGTTGCTCCAGCTTCTGCTCTACACAAGTCCTGTAACAAAAGCTTGTGCTTGGCCCTCTGTGTGGAACTTCCACCTGTTCCACGTCTGTACTACAGTTAAGATGATGGGGTAGCTAACCCACACAGGCATTCCCTGGGCTTTCAATGAACCCAACATGTCCTCCACCAGACAAGCCTTGTCACCTTTCCAGACATACCAGTAAAGGACATGAGTTTAAGTCTGCTGGCTTATCTCAGAATCTCTTCTTTGAGTTTATAGCTGTGCAGGCAAACTAGTGTGTATCGTGGCTGTCCTCCTTTAGAATCTCCCATTGTACTAACTCTGTGGATTCTTTTATTTTATCAGTTCTTGTAATCTGGGTAAGTGAAATCCCTTTTCCAGCAATTACAGCAATTCTAGAAGCAATAAAACCCATTCCTATAGAACTTGAATTGTTTGTGCTATTTCATATAATAATTATGTATTTAAGATATTTTATGCAACTATTAAAGGAAATATTTTTTGTCCTAAACTCTCAGGACATTTACTATTTTCAGTTTGTTTTCTTTTTGCAGGACACAACTGTCCAAATCAGAACTGTCCTGCTTAAAAAGGAACAGATCATAACCCTAGCTTATTCTTCAAAGTAGTTAGTACAATGAAATGTTGCATTACTTCAATAAGATTTGCAGTTTGAGTAAGACATTCTTTCTGAGAAATAAAGCTGTCTGTTATTTATGGTTTGTACAATCAAAACTTGTGTGATTTCCAACATATATCATTTGATTATCAGAAAGCTGATTTTAGTCACAGCTTATTTCTGTAACTTCTTCTATTACATCAGTTTGAATTACATCACCTTGTTGCAAAAATGTGTAAAAAATCCATCAGTTCTGCTTGGGTTCTAAAATATACCATATGTCAGCTATGTGTGTGGGAGTGTATGTATACCAAATTTTATGAATTAAAAACTTGAAAAGTAATTTATGGGATTATTATATAGCATTTTTAAGGACTCTCTCTCCTTTGTAATAAGAATATGGTATTAATTTTGGTAGTGCTTCACAGATAGTCTGGCTGAAATCCTTTGGTTGTTTTACTTAGTTATCACCGTATTCTTTTCAGATGTACATTCCCTAATGTTCATAAGTGTGGTGAGTGCTGGTAAGACATGTACATGTGGAGTTTTATCATTGAACAGCATGTGGAGCTAAATGCACTTTGAGGCAAGTTGACAGATTTCAAGTGTTTATATTTTTTGACCTTTTATAGTTTTTAATGTGCAATTAATTCTGTCTGCTTGTTTCCAGACTTCACTACTTACGCTGATTCTGATGTATGACATAAAACCTTATCAGCTGTCTAGCTGGCATCCACCATTATATGGAGAAAGGAAAACATAAAGCAAGAGTCTTTCTTTTTTTTTTCTTCTTAGTGCTTTGCTTGAACTCTATCATGGAATTTAATGATTATCAGAGAATGGGCAAACTGCACATCAGCACCCTGAATGGAGAATGAACGTTCTCCATCAGGGTATTAATGTACAAGTAATGGGCAAACTGCACATCAGCACCCTGACTGGAGAATGAACGTTCTCCAGCAGGGTATTAATGTACAAGTAATGGCCACTGACAAATGAGTCTGCTGCTTCACAGCAGCATATCAAGCTGCCATGGAGCTCTGACAGAAAAAAACCTAATGGCTGCCAATATTTTACGCTTGCTATAAAGTGTAAAATATAAAAAGTGTGTGTGTGTGTGTGTGTGTGTGTGTGTGTGTGTGTGTGTGTAAGTGCATGCGTGTATGTGAGTGAAAGCGAGATCGATCGAGCCATTATTTTACACTCGCTAATTAGCACTTTTGCCGTTTAGTGAGTGTAAAAAAATAAACAGAAAAAAAGGGTATATGTTTGTATATATGTATATGTGTGTTTCTGTTTCTGTCTGCGTTTGTGAGTGACTGCATGCATGAAAGCAGAAGAGACTGTGTGTATGAGAGAGAGAGAGAGAGAGTGAGAGAGTGTGAACAGTAAGATTAATCGAGCCATTATTTTACACTCGCTAAGCAGTGCTTTTGCTGTTTAGTGAGTGTAAAGTAAAAAAGAAAAATTTAAAAAAAAGTGTGTGTGTATGTCTGTGAGTGAGAATGCACGCGTGTATGAAAGCAGAAGGGGTTGTGAGTGAGAGACATAGAAAGTGAAGAGTGAAGAGTGATCCCTGGGAGCAGCAGTTAAGAGGTTTGCATAACTCTTGACCATACCTGCCAACCTCTCAGCACAAGAAAACTGGACAGAGCCACAAATAACGAGGAACAAATGACCAAAAATAAGGACAGATTTTGAATATTGCTCTTATAAACTTAGAAAGATGCTAGAACAACAGGTTTTCCATTAGCATGTATTATCTGAAGAATATGAAGTCTGAAACTCAAATGTTTATTTATCATTGTTTAATTACTTCAATCCTAAGTGATTTGCCAGAAAACTACACATGGGATGGGATCAAACATACGAGCCAAAATCTGGACATTCTGCAAAAATCTGGACAGTTGAAAGGTATGCTCTGTTGGCTCTTAGCTCAAAATAACTGGATAAACCTAAAATAAATGGGGGACAAAGGCTCAAAATAGGAGCATGCTTTACTTGGTTATTAGGATTTGTGTTAGCATACATTTTCTGAAACAGAGGTGTGCATGAGAGAGCGAGTGAGAGTGACAGTAAAGATGTTTGCATACTCTGGACCTTTCAGCTGAAGAAATCTGGCTAAAGCCTAAAATAAAGAGGGAACAAAGGCTTAAAAATAGGAACATATTTTATTTACTGCTCTTATAAAATTACAAACTTGCTTAATTAAAAGGAGTTGTGTTTGTATGAATTTTCTAAAGAAAATAATAGTCTGAAACTCAAATGTATGCCATTATTTAGTAACTTCAATCTCCAATGACTGGCAACAAACCAAATGTTTTAGGAATAAGGGACCAAAAATAAAGTAAATGCCTTGATATTTTCTAAGTGTTATATTTTGGATGTAAAATGCTTCCTCCAACACCATTAACATATAATAGAGCAAGTTTGAAACATTAGGTGGAGGAACTATTTTACCTCAAAAATATATTAAAAAAATAATATATAACTTAATAAAATAAGTAAGTAAAATGCAACAATTTTACAGAAATCCCATTTGCTAAGCACAATAATGCCCTCCAGGGTGTGTGTCAATGTGTAATTAATGCCGTTCCAGGGGTGAAGAAGCCATCTGCCTGTGGCGCTGAGCCTCATAACACCCTTGGGTGGGTGTTAATTACACATTAATACACACCTTGTCAGACATTATTGCTTGATTAAATTAAATGCTGCAGAAAAGCTATTGTTGGATTGCCTGATGTAAGAATAAACACTAAACCAAAGCATTCCATCAACTCAAAACATAAAAATTAAATAAAATAAAAATGCTCCAAGTCAGAACCACGGACTCTTATATGACTTTTATTATAAAACAGATTAAGTGATTTCATCCTTTTAAATTTAGGACTTCTTCAGAATCAATGTTTCCCTATCCCTAACCCATTTATATAAACTAAAATCCATTTTAATTGAACGCCTTTTTAATTTAAAGTGACAGTACAAAATACTTAAAATCACTTAAACCCATTAAATCTCTCCACACATAAAAGAATAAAAGCAAAATGATAAAAATCCTTCATAATAAACATTTTAATACATATTCACATTCTTATTTTAGTATTGGCTGCAAAGAAATATGTCCATTAATCCCCAGAGGATGTGATGCATGTAACTTCAGCTGCCATCTCACCTCCCTCTCTTCTAAAATCTCATCATTATCTTCTCCCAGGGTTCTGCCTTAATGTGGTCCAAAATTGCAAATTTAAATTTTTGGAAATTAGGGCATACTTTCGAATGCCTAAATAATACCTTATTTTCATTCTTTTTTCCAATATAATACACGCGTTCATAAATTCTCTTTCTTAACGCCCGTTCCATTTTACCCACATAAAAGGCTGGACAGGTAGAGCATTTAGCTAAACAAATCACTTTGCAAGTCTGGCAGCTCCACTTTCTAAAACTGATTTTTGACCTCATTCTGTTTTCTAGGGTGATGTAACTTGACTCTAAAATATAACTATACTGAGCAGAAGTAAATATTGTGGGAAGAAATAGCCAGGGAATTGTTATGGCTAGGCTTATACAGGCCTTAGGGCCGATAGCCCAGTACCAACCTATGAACCTATGAACAACACCCACACTTTTTATAATGATAAAATAAAGCATTGTGCTGGCCCTAAAAACTGGAATAATTCAGGATCTGTTTTTAAAAGGTTCCATTTTTTCCTCACAGTTGACTTAATTTCATCAGCTCGAGTCCCAAATTCAATTATTAAGCCCCTCTCATAGTTTCTATTAGTGGGAGTATTAACATTCTCTGTTAATCCTACCCCTAAGAGGGTTTGGTACCTCATAGCCCATTGATTGTACATGTATTTCATTAAGTCATTTGTAAGCCTCCTGGTGTAACCTCTTGTTAAAAACATTTCTATACCCTTTTGTAACTCTCCCATTACATCTTCTTTATGGGAAGTCATTCTGGCCACTCTAATAAGCTGCCCTTTTACAATACTCTTTTTTGCTTAAAAAGGTGACAACTTAAGAAATACAAATAGGAATTGCTAAAAGTCTCTTTCCCGTACACATTAGACTTAAAACCTGATTCAGTATGTCTAACTAAGACATCTACAAAATTAATTTCCCACTTATCATACTTATAAGTAAACTTTAAAAAATCTGAAACACTATTTAAATAATAAATAAATTCCTGGATTTGTTCCTCATTTCCATTCCATAAAATAAATATATCATGCAAGAATCTAATGTATAATGTAATGTAATTATTAAAACTACCTTTAAAAACATTTTGGTTTCCCAGTCTTAAAGCACTAAATTTGCATATATTGGGGTGCATGATGCACCCATAGCAACACCTTTATTCTGTTTAAACAACTCCCCCCTCAAAAAACACTGTAGCCATCAAATCATGCAAAAGACTAATTTTAGATTTACTAAAATTCATGTAGGTATTAATGCTGCTAAAAAAATATTCCACACCCTCGTTTCTAGGAATTAAAGTAAAAGATCCACAACACCAATAGTTATAAATATATAATTTTCGTTCCATATATCATTTTTAAGTTTACCCAAGAAGTTCCATGAATCCATAAGTAAATGGGGGACTTTATTATAAATAGGAACCATTTGACAATATATACTGTGATGGGGTAAGTTTTAGAATGCCTGCTGCTACAACAGGTTGAAATGGGGGATGCTGAATATTTTTGTGGACTTTGGGGATACCAAAAATTGTTGGAACTTTTGGATTAGTTACTTTCAAAAAATTATAAATATCACCTGAAATCATTCCCTCCAAAAATATTCTTCAAGAAAAGAATCTGTCCTTTGCTAACTGATGTGAATCTTGTTAATTGAAACACTAGGAACCTTGATGATTGTATGGGAGAAAGGAAATTCACCCCAGGGATCACGTCAGTCACCCTGCTAGACAGGGGTCCAGGAAAGTAAATAGTGTGGGACGAAATAGCCAGGGAATTGTTATGGCTAGGCTTGTATAGGCCCTAGGGCCAATAGCCTAGTACCAACCTATGAACCTATGAATCTATGAACTAGAATATGTACCTTCGTCACTCAAAATGTCAAAAATATCTTTACTATACTGCATGGAATCATAAATAACAACACCTCTGCCTTTAACAGGCTTCTCTATGCAAACGGTATTGTCATTTTTAAGCTGATGGTACAGTTCCTTTTATTTCCCATTAAGATTACTAGGAAGGCCCTTTGTATTGTTACACTTTATCTGCAAATTATATAACTCCTCTGAGATGGCTTTTTCCATGATATTTAAAGTTGGATGCGTGGTGGGGGGTTGAAGACACTTTTTACCTTAATCCCACTCTTGACATGTCCAATTTGATCATTGTCCCTAAATAAAACTGCTACATTTAGTTTCCTAATAAACAGTTTTGTTTCAATCAAGCTATCAACTAAGTAAAAATTGTGAGTGGGTACAAATGTTAAACCTTTTTGAAAAAGGGTGAAATGTTCTTTAGTGATATTAACATCTGTATAGTTGTAGAATTTAAATCCATTAGAGCTGTATACATTTTTTTACTATTCTGTACTGTTAATCCCTTCTTGACCACCCCTTTGGACCTACAGCAGGTAGATAGTTGTACACTCCCTGCTCTGAATTGTGATAGTTCTGATTCCTTCCTTTCCGGTATTTCGTCTGTTGATTTGGAAAAAAAAATCACCCTTAGTAACATAATTATGTCTAGTTACTGTTCCCCTCAAATTTTTGCCTCTTGCAATGTCTTTCAGCTTTTCCCAGTTAGGGGTCACCACAGTGGATCACCTGTCCGTAGATTGATTGGCAGTGGTATTTTACAGTGTCAAGTTGCCAGCCTGGTACCCAACCTTCATAAAAGGCACACACACACACACACACACACACACACACACACACACACACACACACACACACACACACGCGTGCACACACTTACCTCATGTCTTTAAAGCTCAATCGATCGCAGGGAGACATGCACTCTTACACAACCTTTATTATAAAACAGATTAATGTACATGATGTTTCTATTTGGGAAACAAAAGCACTCAACAAATTACATTGAAGTGAATCTCTGACTTGGTTCCTTCATTTTTTTATTTTGTATAAAACAGATTAAGTGCTTTCATCCTTTTAAATTTTGGACATCTTCAGAATCAATGTTTCCCCATCCCTAACCAATTTATATAGTCTAAAATTCACTTTAATTGAACATCATATTAATTTAAATTGACAGTACAAAACATTTAAAATCACTTAAAAAGTATTTTGGCTTTTCCTGGTTAGGGGTCGCCACAGCGGAACTCTGGTCCACTCATGATTGGCAGTGGATTTTTACGGTGCCAAGTTGCCAGCCCGACACCCAACCTTCAACGAAGGCACACCCATTCATGCTCGCACCTACCTGCATGTCTTTAGCATTACTTGACCATGGGGAGGACATGCAGACTCCACACAGAAGGCGCTCCAGCCGAGAATAAAAAGGGAGAACCTCTTGCTGTGAGGCAACAATGCTAACCGCTGCACCACCATGGCTCCAAAACATTTAAAATCACTTAAACCCATTAAATCTCTCCACACATAAAAAAGTAAAATGATAAAAAGCCTTCATAACAAACATTTTTAATATATATTAGCTCTCTTATTTAATATGGGCTGCAAAGAAATATGTTCATTAATCCCCAGAGGATATGATGCATGTAACTTCAGCTGCCATCTAACCTCCCTCTGTTCTAAAATCTCAGCATTATCTTCTCCCCTGGGATTTGCCTTAATGTGGTCCAAAATTTCACATTTATTTTTTTAGAAATTAGCCATACTCTCACAGTTCCACCCATTTCTGTCAAAACTTCCTTTAAGATTTAATCCTGTCTTAAAAATAAAGCATGGTTCTGGCACTAAAAGGTGAAATAATTCAGGATCTGCTTTTAAAATGTTCCAATTTTTTCTCCACAATTGACTTAAATAAATTATTAAGCCCCTCTCAAAGTTTTTATTAGTGGGATTATTGTACTTCTTGTAGTGGGAATATCTCTTGTACCCTATATGTGAGTCAGATGGTAATTCAGTGGGTGATATAGGGGTTTATTCCCAGGTTATTTAGCTTTTCTACTATGTCTGAGTGGGGAATTGTGTCAAAAGCTTCAGCCAGGTTGAGGTAGGCAGTGTGTACCATTTTGCCTTCATCTATTGCTTCGATGACCTTTTAAAAAGGTCCATCTGGTTGAATAAACATGACTTGCCCATGACAAATCCAGACTGAGATGCTGAGATGAGTCCAATGTTTGAAGGTTCCCTTTGCTAAGTTACA